>NW_020229478.1:17198-100697 GCF_003227725.1 Camponotus floridanus | reverse complement strand
CAACCTGCGGCATTTTTAGCGTCTCTTTGACGTTTTTTTTTTCTCGGTGAGGCTCCTCGTCCGTGTTTGTAAGGAGCGAGATATAATCCACGACCTTCCATGGCGCGATTGTGACGTAGCATCTCCTGCAACTGACGTTGCGCGGCTTTTCTGTCGTTCACCACCTTCGCTACACCAGCCGCTCCACCGATCAGGGATCCGAGCGCTCCCAACATTGGTAGAATCGGCAATATGCCGCCGCATTTCGCTACCGGAAGTATCCGTTTCTTCACCGTTCTTTTCTTCGTCTTCGTTGTCTTCAGACACATACCGAGCTTCGTCTTAGCTTTCATTGCTGTCCAGACAGCTGTAGCGGCGGCTCTCTCACCGAGAGTCGAATCTCTCGCAACGATGCGATTCCGCGCTTTCTCGGCGAGTATCCTATCCGCAGCGTGTCTCTCGGTGAAATCGTTGCTTCGAGAGTATGCTATATCGTGTTCGCGACACGCAGCGTCCAATGGATTTATACCTCGATCACCTCTGGCTAATCGCTTCTCCAACCGTGTACCTGGCCCGCAAAACTGATAGCCAGGAATATGTAATTCGATCGGAAGTTTGTTTATCGCGTGATTTAATAGGCCCTAACCTATTTTCGTTGACATTCGCTGCAATTCTTTATCAATGGCGCCGGACCGTCGATGTGCGCTTCCTGCCACGGCTGATTGTAGTGTTTGTAACAGCGACGATACGTCTGAACCTCCGGATCCGCCTTTATATATTCTGGAAGCTTGTCCTACACGTAGTGAACGTGATCACTGCACAGAACTGCTTTCGACACAAATTGTAGCTGTTCGACGCTCAAATCGCAAATGTCGGAAGGACTTGATAGCAGAATGAACATTTTTTCTCTACTGAGCGACTCGTGATTTCGCGCACCTATAAATAAGCAGGCGTTCGATCCAATCAACAGTGTTGAAAAAAATGAGATTCGTACGACAACCTTTGACGATTTATGTGAGAAATTGCGATAGCAGATTACGATTAATGGGGGACAACGCGGAGATGCGCAGGCACGGTACGATGCTACCGACTACTATACGCGCGATCATATGCGGACCCTCGAATTGTCGTAAAACCAACGTTCTGATAAGTCTACTGGAAAGTCCGCACGGTGTACGTTTCGAGAATGTGTACCGTGTATTCGAAGTCGTTGCAACAGCCAAAATATCAATATCTGGAGAATTTGTTGACGCCGATCGACGAAATCGGCTACTTTACGTTCTCGAATAACAGTGACGTCATTCCACCGAGCGAGGCACATTCAAACTCGATTTTCGTCTTCGATGACGTGGCGTGCGACAAGCAAGATACGATAAGAAAGTACTTCTCAATGGGTCGTCACTCGAATGTCGACTGCTTCTATCTTTGTCAGACGTACGCGAGAATACCAAAACATTTTATACGCGACAACGCGAACCTGCTGATCTTGTTTAAACAGGATGGTACCAATTTGAAACACGTGTACAACGATCATGTGAATACCGACATGTCGTACGAGGATTTCAGTGAATTATGTTGTACTTGTTGGCAACAAAAGTATGGATTCCTAGTGATAGATAAGGACAGCTCGCTTACGAACGGGCGATACAGAAAAGGATTTAACGTGTTCGCGATACTGCAAAACAATTAGTCGCTGCCAACATTTTGTCGAGAAGAGTGAAACGCTTGATATTCCGTCAACATGGCTGAAAGCGATAATATTCGTGAGCGTGAAAAGATTGCGAAGGAGATTGAGAAAACGAGCGAATCGATCCGCAAGAAACATCGTGGTCAAGACCTATTATCGAGTCACTACAAAAAATCGACAACTCTAGCTTTATCGCGATGAAAAATGAGCCGGAGAGCTATACACTAGTATAACACTATAATTAAAACATTACCCATCAAGCGATATAAGGAGAAAGAGGAGGAGGAAGAGGAGCAGGATGCGACACTGAAAAAGAGGAAACGATTGAAGGCTAAACGTTTATTGACGCCGCGTACATTGGATGAACCGCTAACCTCTACACTGCTGATAACCTCCACACCGTCCGGGACAACGAGAACCGTACAATCCAGGACCCAAATTACTTGATGAGATCGAAGAAGTTCTCGAAAAATCCCCAAAAATCTGTTTCAAGAGGAAGTTTTCGAAACCACGCAACCCGCTCGAAACATCCGTTCGAAACAGATTACAAACGTCGGAAGGTCAAGAAGTGTTACGAAAACACTTGGGATCACTGGGACAAAAATACATACATGCTCTTCCTAGCGGTGACGAAAGAAAAAACACGATCGATCACGTGTACGGCGTCTATTTCGACGAGAATGGAATGCGTCTCGGTAACAAACGATTCGACATTGACAAAGATGACTCTATAATCATAGACAAAGTGAGGTATATTGGTACACCAGGATTATACGAGTTGATCTTCAAGAGAATTCCCGACGACGTCATATACACTGAGGACGATGTGCAAAAATATAAGAGCATATTGATGGCGACGAGTGCGCATAAACGTCAATATGATGTGCAAGGTCAATTAAAGAGCAACAAGGGATACAAGTATAAACAAATAATCGCACCGTTGATGTCGATCGAATCGAAAAAGAAAAAAACGGGAACGGGAGTATTCACGCCTCGCGCGATGACGCTAACCGACAATAAGATCGATTACGTGCACTGGGACGATCCCAACGAGCTAGTGGATCGCCTACGATTGCTCGACGCTTCGCGCCGAGCTGGCCACAACGCTCACGACAACGAGATCCTGTCGATCACAGAGGAACCTTATTATAAATTAAACGGTGTCTCGACAAAACTAATCAGTCGATCGACGTTACTCACATCGAAAAAAAATGCCTATCAACAAATTTGGATTATTCGAACGGAGAAATGAAGAAATCTGCACAAGCGATCATTGGAGTAAATTGGTGACAAGTTACTTGCGTCGAAACGCTCTGTGTCGCATCGCTACGGACTATGACGCGAGGTCGCGCAAGATTCGTCGTGTAGCGCAACCTGAGGCTGATACCGATGCAGTCAACAAACTGTATGTGGAACAATATGTTAAAACGTTGAAGAATCAACAGAAAGAATCAGACGAGAAGCTGATTGCGTTCGAGAAGGATATGCGAGCTTTGCAGATTGCGATAAACGAACTTCGACGTGCGATTAACACTAATTCAGAAACGGCTATCAACCTATAATGAGCTATAGCGAACAGTTTAGGAGCAGCTATTGTACAATTATTAAACATCTACAAAGGCTTATCGAGCGGCTACGAAGGATTATCGAACTACAATGAGTGACAGCAATCGAAGAGGAAACGAACGAGTCAGCAACGGCTATTGAACGGCTATCGAACAGCTATTGAACGGCTACGAACGGCTATTGAACAGCTACGAACGGGTCAGCAACGGCTATTGAACAGCTGTCGAACGGCTATTGAACGGCTATTGAACGGCTTCGAACGGGTCAGTAACGGCTATTGAACGGCAGTGAACGGCTAAAGAGTGACAACGAATAATAAAACGCATGGTGATACGTATCGTTTTTATTTGATCGACGAATCAAAACAACGATGAATCGACGATTGGGAATAATCGAGGAAGCGAAGAAACAACATAGTTTAAAGAAACGGCAGTTGGTAAATGAACTGCACGCACCGGCGAGAAAAAATTTCCCCCGAAGACACGTCATAGTGCGGGGATACGATGACCTGTGGCAAGCCGACATCGTCAAGATGCGTCCGTACTCTCGTTTCAACAGAGGTTACAACTACATACTCACTGTCATCGATGCGTTGAGCAAGTACGCGTGGGCCGTATCACTCAAGAGTAAAGGTGGAAGCGAGACAGCTGACGCTATCGTCGAGATAATTCGAGATAGCAAGAGGTGTCCGAAAAATATACAGACCGATATGGGGAAGGAATTTTATAACGTCGACGTGCAACGGCTCATGCGGAAACACGACATCAATCATTATTCTACATATTCGACATTAAAGGCATCGATCGTTGAGCGATTCAATCGCACTGAAAAACGACATGTGGAAGATGTTTACGCTAAACGGATCTTACAAGTGGATCAACGTGTTGCCGGAACTCGTATCGAATTACAACGCGCGCAAGCATCGAACGATCGGTATGCGGCCCGTCGACGTTACCCCCGTGATCGCTGAAAGACTCTTGGCTACTGTGTACAACCATGTAAATATCGCGGGTCCGGCGAAATTCAAAGTAGGTGACTCGGTACGCATTAGCAAGTACAAGACAGTTTTCGAGAAAGGTTACACGCCAAATTGGGCAACCGAGGTGTTTAAAATTATAAAAGTGCAGCATACTAATCCCGTAAGCTATCTATTTGAGAATTATCGCAAAAAATCTATCGCTGGAGCGTTCTACGAACACGAGTTGCATCGCGCGAATTATCCGGACGTGTATCTCGTGGAGAAAGTACTGCGCAGGAGGGGTGATGAGATTTACGTGAAATGGCTGGGATTTGACAATTCACACAATTCTTGAATACATAAAGACAATGTGATTTAATTAATTATACAGTGTTTATTTTTTAATTTTCTGGAAAAAATATATATGTATAACATTATAATATTTGAAAAATAAAAATATACATAAAAATATACATAAAAAATCATTATCAATATTCCTTTCTATAGTACATGTATTTTTAATAAGTTATAATAAGATGTATGAGATACACATAAAAATATATGAAATATAAAAAAATACAAAAAATCCTTATTAATATTCCTTTCGATAGTACATGTATTTTTTTTTAATAAGATAATAAGATGTATGAAATATACATTACATTACATAAAAATATATGCAATATAAAAATTTTTATCAATAATTCTTTTAATAGATAATTTATCGCACACATTTTACATTTTATATATTTTACATTACATATTACAATGGTATCCTATAACGTCTCCACGGTAATGTATCTGTGGTTTCGGGTACGATATACCGCTTATCGTCGTACGGACTCAAAGCAATTTTCGTCTCGCGGATCGTGTATACTTGGTGCAGTTTAGATCGTATACACGACTGCTGGCGCGTCATTTCAATTTCTTCTTTCAAACATCGCGTGTAATCGTCAAACGTTATCGTTCTCGCGACAATGTTGCTCTTGACGCCTTTAACTTTTTTGTATCCTTTTTCCCATCGACTCGTAATGCGTACATCTTTACTCTGAGCCCGACGAATCCGGTCATTATGGCACCGTTATTTTCGTCCTTCATCAGGCCCGGTACTTTTTTATTTTCAAGCGGTATACCGTACGCATTGTCCACTGCATAATCGCTCGTGTCAAATCTGGCGATATTGCGCTTCATGTTCTCATACACATCAACGCACTCTGCGATATATCAAACTATCTGTGTCGGTATACATAATCTTACATTTATCGCGATACTGAGGAGACATGTACTCGTGATCAAATTCATACAAACATATCTTGGATATGTCGAGTATGCACATACCCACATAAATCGGTTTGTAGAATTTCACCTCGAGTTTGCGCAATTCTACCGCAATCAGATTTTCCGAAAAAACGCTTCTGCTATGGAAATTCGGTTTCGCGATCATCGCTTCCGCGCCGTATCGACCGTCCTATTTTGTTAATAATTTTACATCGACACGATTCCGCACATTTTCCATCGTTTTGCCAAACACAGCATTATTCATTAATTTATATAAATTTTTCTCGAAATTGTTTTTCGCGAGTGTTCTAAAATGTGTATTTAATTCGATATAACTGCGAAGCCATGGAGATTGCGTAAATTGTAATACGCGATGTATTTTTGTTACACGAAGGCCGTGACGCGTGGCCGAACACTGCTGTAGGTTACGGTAGTGTATTACGTAACGCTTCTTATCGTATAACGTTGCAAGCAGTTTGAATTCCCGCTTACCGGGCGGTTTGTCGCGCGTCGGACAAAACGGTAGGTCAATGTGCGTATCGTGAAGATGTCGCGGGTATTCGAGATCGACTTCGAGGATATAGCCTATAGGGGAATCTAGCGTGATAGATGACGCGTCAAAATTCGACACGTCGTCGACCCATCGAAAATCGGCATAGGGCAACGGTTGACACATTGCCCATCCGTATAAATTATTAACGTCAAAATACATCAAGTATGACGATGGTTTCGTTGGATCGTACGATTCTTTCATGTACTTGTTATTAGCGCGCGCGTATCTGTTGGAACATTGGCTCAGACCACCGCGTATACCGCGTTCGATGAACATAACCATGTCGATGTCTGTAAGCAGCTCGAACGTGATTTTCATATGCTTCAACATGCGTCCCATGTGTATCCGGGGAGAGTATAGTAATAAGCAGGGTCGAGTTCGTAACTTTCAATACATTTATCTCGAAAGTTTTCGAAAATATCGGCTAATAACAAGACGTCGATTTTCAGATACAAATCGCTATATTCGCCTAGCGTCCGGATGGAGAATCGCGACCAGACGTTCTCGGCGTGCGCGTAATCGCTCTCGGATACAGTTTCGCTGGTCAAAGAACTATAAAATGATTCGCGCGGTGGTAAGCACGTATCTTACAACCTGTCGATGGAATCGATGTATTCGTACGGAAATACACCTTTTCGCGTTAACAAATTGAAATGTTCTGCAGATAAATTTTGAAATTGTGAATGTAAAATTTTGAGTTTATCTTTCTCTAGATAAGATATCAATTTGTCGAGACTTGCCGTAAGAAATTTATACGATTCGATAAAACTTAATTTTATATAATTTTTCCAATTGTCCTGTGCGACTTTAACAGTTTTTGTAAATGAAATATATTTTTCCTTGGTTATCGGAAGTAATTCGATTTTCCCTTCGAACGCCGTAGCAATATCTTCGATAATAAAATGTGCATCGTAATCTGATAAATTATGAAATACTATCGGAATATATCATGATTCTTTATAATTTAGATTGCAATTTGAGTGTGCTGGACCTCTGTACCGACCGGTCAGATGGCAATGATCGCGTACGCGTGTATCGTCTTCTTGCTAAACGGTTTTTCGCATATATGACAATACGTTGCGCTGTGAAATTTTTCCCACTCTTCCGATGTTAAATTTACCATAGGGACATTAGTCGTTAAAATATTCTTAACGCGAATCGCTAAATTTTTAAGATCTTTGACGAACCATGCTATACAATCGGCGCTACGACGCGAATGATACGCCGATAAAGATTTGTCGTACGAACAATGCATATAATACGGTATACTAAATACCCGATGATGCTGGTACGCGTTCTTTTCTTTCTCTTCCTCCATCTTGGTCAAAACGCATTCTAAGTCGGCATAGACCACAAATGGAAGCCGCTCTTTCCTGTTGTAGTTGTGGAACTCGAGCCACTTGTCTTTGTCACTCGGCAATCGGATAGCGCAGTCGTTCATCTCCCCGCAGTCGACCGTATGCGACTGCAACTTGGCGTCCGAACCAAAATAATGCAAGCATCTGTAAAAGAAAGAAAAATTTTAATTAAGATTTAAACAATCCATATTGTAATTATATAAATTATAATTATTCAAATAATATAAAGTAAACTTACCGGTCGCAGATATATTTGTGATTCTTGTGTTTGCTCAGTTGTGAGCTCACGAGCCTGGATAAATTTTTTATCCAAGCAAAGTGTCCCACGCTGTTGTCATCTTCAATGTACAACAAGTTAACATGCTTGTCCCGCTTCTGATCCGAAAAACGTATCGGGACAACGTTCTTGTCTTCGATGCCGTACACGTTGATTGAAATGTCATTTGCATGTTCAAATTTCTTAATCTGATTCACAGTCGCTGGAAACTCAATGTCCCGGAGATTCAGCACTGTCGCGTAATGCGGGTACGATGATTCCCGTTTCGCGTTCCTTTCGGCGGGGTATAGGGCGGCGACCATTGCCCACGCGAAACACGCATTGTCTTTCGATTGCACGTTTATCACCGCTCTCTTCGTCGCAATCTCTCGCGGTAACTTGATGTGACATCCCGCACACAAAGGATTATACTTGTTTATATTTACATTTAAATTCTGTATTCGCGACAAAGCCCACCCGCTGTCGCGTTCCTGAAACTCTTCCAGAGATGCTAGGATGGACACGATAACGCGCCGTTCGTACCACTCGCGTAAATCGGATGTGCGAAAGAGTTCATAGTTTCTCGTATTCACACTTTTATTGGCGCGTTTATCTCCGGCCACAAATTCATCATTAAACACAGTGTTCACTTTTACAGTGTTGTGTTTTTCTAGAGCGTCCTGCACACGTTCTATCACAATGTCTTCGGCATCCTCGAGAAATTGACGAGGTTCGATATGGTTTGTATTAATTACAGCACCGGTCAAAATTCGGCTATCAAACGCGGTATCGATCTCTCACCAAACGAGTCTTTCCACGTTATTGTCATCGCTGTAATCGCCACCACTGGGAATAAATCTCCGCTCTTGTCTCTGCAATCGAATTTTTGCACTTTCGAGTCGCGCGATTTTGGCTACCAGGGATTGTCTACATCCGATCAAGAGTCGCGGACGCTTGACACGACTGCGTTCTTCGAGCTCTTTGATTATTTCCTTGCAACGTTGCAGCCATGCAAAATACTCGCCCAAGGTGGCAATTTGGTGAGATCGCTCCATCAGATCGCGTTCAGTCCGCTCGATGTTTTCAATTTCTTCTTATTTTTTTTACACTACGTTACACTTTTCTACGGAGCATTTGCATTTTTTGCACACGGTAAACAATACCGTTCGCTTGAACGTGAAATCGCGCAAAAATCTTTCTAACAGGACACCACTATACTCTCCTACAACCGGCGTGTCGATACGCTCAAATCACAGTGACTTAATGCGCTTCAATCATCCCTGTATTTCGTCTAAACCTTTTTATCTTTGTGTAAAATAAATAAGTATGGTGTATCGTAATAATCATTTTTTATTTACATCTCAGAAAAAAATTCGTTCTCTCTCACACGCGTGGCAAGAGCACAAAGCAGCCAAACATCGGCGCTGATACATTGCAATCTTCCAAGAAAAAAATATGGAAAATAATTTTGGGCCGGCCCTAACATCCAATCCTCTCCAAATACCGTTCTTTTTTGTTTATGCTAGTCATAAAACATCCAACACGTCCCCAAACATCCCCCGCGCCTCCGTACTATGATTTGACATGTTTCAATCCTCCTCCTCCTCCTTATATACAGTGATGGGAAAAAGTTCCGGAACGGCTGGATAATTTGAAAAATACGCATCACAGAGGAAAATGACCTAGACAAAAGTTGTAGGATTTTTCCCGGGAAATCCGACGGTGACCTTAGATTTGACCTTGGATAGTCATTTGAAGGTCACATAAAGATTACCTTCAATTTCTTAAATGGAACCCCCTATTTTTCATTACATATTCTTGTAGCTTATCTCGAGAGCTTTCCAAAACACTATAATTAAGTACCTTTTTACCTATTAAGTACTTTTTGAGTTATAAGGCTTGAAATAATTTCTTAATTTTACATAAACCATAAAATATCTAGTCAACCATTCATTTTTCGATTATCTTACCTTCATACTTTTATGTACAAAATAATGAGAGGAATCAATTGGTGTAAAGAAAACATACAGTTGTTTTTAAGAAAAAATATGGAATTGTTAATTGCAAATTACATATTTTTTCTTAGAAACAACTATGTGTTTTCTTTACACCAATTGATTCCTCTCATTATTTTGTACATAAAAGTATGAAAGTAAGATAATCGAAAAATGAATGGTTTACTAGATATTTTATGGTTTATGTAAAATTAAGAAATTATTTCAAGCCTTATAACTCAAAAAGTACTTAATAAAAAGGTACTTAATTATAGTGTTTTGGAAAGCTCTCGAGATAAGCTACAAGAATATGCAATGAAAAATAGGGGGTTCCATTTAAGAAATTGAAGGTAATCTTTATGTGACCTTCAAATGACTATCCAAGGTCAAATCTAAGGTCACCGTCGGATTGCCCGGGAAAAATCCTACAACTTTTGTCTAGATCATTTTCCTCTGTGATGCGTATTTTTCAAATTATCCAGCCGTTCCGGAACTTTTTCCCATCACTATATATTTCATCCAATCCTTTCTCATCTTTTGAATGTGGGAAGGTACAACGCAGAAAGAGCATGAACATCGATAGAAAAAAGAAAAAGAAAAGAAAAGAAAAAAGGTTGTGCCCTAAGATGCAATCCTCTTCCAAGGAATACAGCTGTATATTGTTTTATGTTAAAAAATATATAAAACGAAAAGGAGCTGCACTAGAGTATCATTTTTTCTTTCGTTGCTCTTCTGTGTTTTTCTTTCGTTGCTCTTCTGTGTAATCTTGTGCAATGGCTGAAGTAATTATTATCGATGATGATGATTATGATATGGATCTGATTGTGGCTGAGAGGATGGAGATAGAGAGAGAGGAGAGAGAGATGGATATTGGT
This sequence comes from Camponotus floridanus, assembly GCF_003227725.1. Classification (NCBI taxonomy): domain Eukaryota; kingdom Metazoa; phylum Arthropoda; class Insecta; order Hymenoptera; family Formicidae; genus Camponotus; species Camponotus floridanus. Next base: position 90,193 of record NW_020229478.1, on the reverse strand, counting down.
GACCACGAATTATCAGACGAGGATGGGCCTGATAATGAAATATTATTTGATGTAATAGAATCCTTGACGGATAGTGATTATAATAATGATGATAGTGAGGATGATGATGAATTATGGCAAAAAAAACAATGACACCTAGAACTACCTGAAATATTGACATTGAATGAAACGCTAAAAATATGTTGCATATCGTGGTATTATGAAGAAAATGAAGAAAATTCGAAATATTGCACCGAATGCTTTATCCAACGAGCGTTTTTATTTGTAGAGGCTAAATCTGTTCGGGAACATAGAACCACAACTTATTGCAATATAGAGGATATGTCATGCAGAGAGTGCAGGAAATCTTTACATCAAGTAATGCCATGCGACATGTGCCTTCTTTGCAAACATTAAAATAGATGAGTCATGGATAACATTGTAAGTATCTTTTAATTTATTATATCAAAAGTATCTTAAAATAAATTATTAAATAATTTAAACTAATGAAATGTATATGTTTTCTTTTGTTTCAGGAGCAGTCCCATGCGACCATCATATTGGATATTTTTATTTGGATGTTCATTTGTTTGGATGTTATTTGGATGCTCTTTCTGCGTTGTACCTTCCCACATTCAAAAGATGAGAAAGAATTGGACGAAATATATATAAGGAGGAGGAGGAGGAAGTAAAATATATATGTATAAATGCCTTGTACATGTCTTAAAAAAATTTTTTCGCGAACAATTTATGTTTGAAAATTTACGCACGAAAATTTATGTACGAAAATTTAATTTCTTTATTAATTCTTTTATATTGTATACTTTTTTATTAAACTCACACATAAATAAATTATAAATAAATTATAAATAAATTACAAATAAATTATACTATATATCTTTAATTATAACAAAAAAAAGCAATTATTTACATGTCTTTCCTTACGCTCCAATCCTTCGTGCGCTCTCGCATTAATTATAAGTCTTATTATTATAAGTATCGTTCTCTCTCGTATGCGTTCTTTTCACACTCTCATCGTTCTCTCTCACACACGCGACAAGGGCACGAAGCAGTCGAACATCGGTGCTGATATGTAAATGGGGGACAAAGGCCGGATCGAAATATCTCAAAAATATAAGTTTATGAAATAAAGTTATTAAAAATATATATAAGGGTATAAAAGGTTTTTTTACAATACCCCATTTGCAAAAAAAAAATTTTTTTGTCCCCGATAATCTCTGAAAGCTTGTCCGCTTAATCTCTATTGTTTATACGTCGAACGGGAAAAAAAAACCTGGAATTATCTATATTAGGGGTGTACCTCGAGAGTACAAAACAGCCGAACATCGGCGCTGATATGTAAACGGGGGGAGCGAGGGGAGACAAAGCAGTCGAACATTGGCGCTGTTAAAATTTTTCCTTAAAAAATAAAAATAAAATAAAATAAGATGATAAAAAATGATTTTTTGGGTTAGGCCCAAAATCATCTTCAAAAGAATATCGCCCTTTTTTCTTGTTTATGCTGTAACGGTCGTATTTCCGGACGTTTTTCTTAGCGCGGATAGATCGCCGGTGCTGGGTTTCTTTAAATGAAATACACGGTGTGTGTGGTATAATTGCGTTTATTTAGTTTGTATGAATGTGTGTACAGAGTTGGAGTGTGTAAATGTGTAGACGAGTGTGTGAACGTGTGTGTGATTATAAAAGTTGTATATAAATCGCGTGGTTCGCGTAATTAAGCCGAATATTAATGCTGATTAATTTCGGCCTCGTTTTCGCACGCCGGCGGGTGTTTACTATCGCGCGAGACGGCGCGCGTTTTTGCGGCGCTTTTTCTGCGGGAAATCCCGATATTCCGAGAATGCTTCGGTTCTAGGAATCGACGGTGATTTTCGCCGTATTATTTATTTCGCGATTTAAAGTCCGCGTATAAATCGCCTATGCGCTTTAACTCGGCGGCGTTTACGCGTCTATCTCTGGATGCGCTCGCGTAGTTGCATACAATGCGTGCGACGATGTTCGGCGCGTACAATCCCGGATTTTATTTCGCGAAGGATGGATTGCGCGATGCAACTGGATCAAGAGCTCTCGATCCGAGGCGGCTCAGAGCTCCACCTTCCGTGACAGTTCAGCTGCGGATGTAGGCGGTTTGCACGTGTGCTTCGGAATCGAGATCACTCGTTCTGAGACGGAGCTCGCTCCACCTTTCGTCCTTAGCTACTTCGTGCGTTTTGAGAGGATTTTTCGAGGATTGCTCTGTAGCGTACTGCTAAGAGCGGATCGGAAAAATGTGTCTTAAGCCAAAAATGTGGCCCTTTTTATACCGGCTAATTGCCTGCGTCGGCGCGGCGGTATAACCCCTTCCGAACGGGTTTTCGGGAAACGGTACGGTCGGGCCTGTTCGGAGGGATTCGGGTAGGAGCCGAACGCGGGCTTTCGCCGGTCGACGGTTCGGGCCACATCGGCTTTGTTCGGCGGTGCTGAATTTTAATCCGAACGGTTTTTGAAAGTTTAAAAAAGGTGGGCGCACCGCGCTCCTGCCTCTGCCCGGCAGGTGTTTGCCGGGTGGCAGCTTCCGGCGGATGATATGCCGGGAATCGTAACCGGGATGCATCGTTACAATGACCCCGCGTGACGTCATACCCCTGCTCCGCTGAGATCCCCTCGCACCTCACCTCCCCTGAGAGGACCTGAGTTAGAACCCGCCTAGTACTAACTACTAACAATGTATATCATTTAATATATGAATAGACTAAATATGTTACAAAAGGAGGCCGAAGCATCTTAGAATTATTTTCAATCATATTTCACGCAATTAAAGTATTTATCACATTTTTTTGGAAATATAGTAATTGATTTATAGCGGGAGAAAGGGAGAACTTGATTGGATGCACTAATGCACACTGGTGCATAATAAAGACTGTCGTATATAAAATTGCAATAGTAGAATTAAAATAATAAAATAATTAATATTATACATTTTTTTATTATATCATATTATATATATATATATTAAGTATATTATATTAAGTTAATATTAACTAAAGTTATATTATATAAGTTATATATATATATATATATATATATATATATATATATATAACTTATATTATATTATATTATATTATATTATATTATAAGGCTATTCAATGCAAATAATGATAATAATAGCTCGTACAATTAATTATATTATTTATTTCAGTTATATTTGTTCTACTTGTGACGACACCGTCGTCGTCACTGTATATATGTATATATTTTTTGTTCATTCGTTTCGTTTCTTGTTTATACGGTTTATATTGTTCCTGTGTTCCTACAATAAAAGGCTTTAACTGTAACAGTTTCCCGCGAGTATATTTCTTACTCGACGCCTCTGGCACCCACTTGCGATTCCGCCTATGGGCTCCCCCACCTAGTCTCGCTCCCTCCTCGACGCACGCGAGTGTGGGGGACCCTCGAGCCGTATAAAAGCCGGCTCGCGCAACGGAGCGACACCTTATTCCTTTCCAGCTTCCGACCAGCTCTGAATCTCAGGGAATAACCGAGACATCTTGAATCCTGACCGTTCCTGCCGATGGAGACGGGTGTGACCTCTCCGCCGCCTGGGTTTGCCCGGCATTCGGCTTCCTGACCGTGCACGCCGACGGAGACGGGTCTGACCTCTCCGCAGCCTGGGTTTGCCCGGCACTCGGCCTCCGCGCACCGCCGCACTCCGCAATTGCGACACGCTCGCCGAACGAAACCGCGACCGACCGTCTAGGCTAAGTTTACCGTAAGCGTCCGTAGGTTAAGTTAGAAGGATAAGTACTAGCGCACCGTCGTAGGCTAAGCTCGCGTAAAATAAGGTAGTTATAATCACCGCGTAGGATAAGGCCTAGCATAAGATATTTACGAATAAATTGATTATTGAAAGAGGACTCGTAAGCTTGACTCTCCTACCTACTCCCGAACCTTGGCACCGGCGAGCCAGTCCGTGGCGAACGGGATAGGCCGTACCGTTACATGGCGCCCGAACAGGGACCGTTTAAGGAGAGTCCAGCTAGCGAAAAGCCTCATGACTGCGTGGATTAATAACCTTTCCAAAGAACAGCTTGTAGAATATCTCCACCGGTTCGAAGTGGATACCACAGGCCAGGTGGACCTGCTAAGACGCTGATTACGCCTGTACTTCGCTGCCCACCCGTCCGACAACCCGAGGAACAATAGCGGTGACGTACCAGGAGAAACCGCAACCATGCCCACCTTGAGTCCAACGGAACGCATCGAGATCATCAACCAGATCCGGAAATGGGGCCACCGTTTCGAAGGAGTGGACCCGCTCTCATTCCTAGAGAGAGTTGAAGAGCTAAGAATCAGTTATGGCCTCGAAGAAGACCACTTACTCTTGGGCCTACCGGAATTACTAAAAGGGGACGCCCTCTTGTGGTATCGAAATCACCACGATACCTGGGGAACTTGGGCCAGTTTCTGCGAACAGTTCCGGGATTATTACCTACCGCCGGGATACCTGAGGCGACTAAAACGAGACGTCAACGGACGCTCCCAAAAGCCAGGGGAGTCGTTTCGCGAATACTCCAATACACTTCTCACCATGATGCGCCGAGCTGGGGGATACTCCGAGCGAGAACAGCTGGAACAAATCTACGAGAACATGAATCCCGAGCACCAACTCTATGTTCCGCTCACTGATCAGCTCACCATGAGCGAACTCCGGACCCGGATATCTAAGATTGAGGAAATCAACCACCGTCGACAGGATCGAACTCCAGCGACCGTCAAACTATCAGTAGCCGCCGTCACCTACAACCGGGAGGAATGCTGCTGGAGATGTAAGCAGCAAGGCCACACTCGAGTGGATTGTAAGCGGCCACCGAGAAAATTCTGCTCGCGATGCGGCAAGGATGGTGTCCTGACTCGCGACTGTCACCCGCCGACGGGAAACGCCCAACGGGCCGGGGACGTAGCGGCCGTCTCCCAGCCCAGCCTCGAATAGAATACCGTCCGCGCCCGCACCTCCAAGTGCACATCCGGCGACAACCGTTCGCGGCTCTCATAGACCCCGGATCTGAAGTCTCGTGCATACAGGAAGAAACTGCACGACTGTTCCCCGGAATACCCCGACTAGCCCAGAACCGAGGAGACTACGTCCTCCTGGCCGATAACACACGGGTAGGGGTCACTGGGGTATTGCGCCTGCCCCTCCGATGGCATGGGAGAACCTATTGGCACGACTTCTGCATACTCCCTGGGCTAGCTAGCGCTGTGCTGATTGGTACCGACCTATGGGCTAAGATGGGATTCACTTTGCCGCCACCTCCGTTGAACCAGACCGGGACGGTTTCCCGGACCAACACGATCACCGTCGGACCAAATAACGAAGCAAACGAAGAAGCGCAACTCCAGGACTTTCTAGCCGCTGAGTTACCATTGTTTGAAGTAATCACGGGACGAACCGACCGAGCCGAACATCGCATCCGGCTAAAGCCTGGGCCGCCCATCAAACAGCGGTACCGACCTCGAAACCCGGCCATGCAGGCCGTCATCAATGAGGAGGTCGACCGAATGCTCGCCGAAGGCGTCATCGAGCCCTCGAATAGCGCTTGGAGCTCACCGGTCGTCATAGTTCGAAAGAAAGATGGGCAGTATAGATTCTGCATCGATTTCCGCAGACTGAATGCAATGTCAGATAAAGACGCCTATCCCTTGCCGCACATCACGGCTACGCTCGACAAGTTACGCGGGGCGAAATACCTGACGACGTTAGACCTAAAGAGTGGTTACTGGCAGATACCACTGAACCAAGGGAGTCGACCTGCAACCGCCTTCACCGTACCAGGGAAGGGTTTATACCAATTCACGGTCATGCCTTTCGGGTTGCACTCAGCCCCAGCGACCTTCCAGCGGTTGCTGGACGCAGTGATCGGCCCCGACCTCGAACCTAACGTCCTCGTCTACTTGGACGATATAATAATCGCCAGCAAGACGTTCAGCGAACACCTGCAGCACTTGAGAGAGGTATTCCGGCGACTACGTAAAGCAGAGCTACGCTTAAACCCGGATAAATGCCACTTCTGCCGTCCGAGCCTCCGCTACCTAGGACATGTAATTGATCGACAAGGAATACACACGGACCCAGATAAAGTCAGCGCCATCACCAGTTGGCCCGCTCCCACCACCGTGCGCAAGGTCCGGCAATTTTTAGGAATGGCCTCGTGGTATCGGAGGTTCATCCCGAATTTTTCGACACTAGCGGCGCCGCTTACAGCGTTGACCAAAAAACGAGCTGGCTGGACATGGGGGACCCCCGAAGACGCAGCCTTCCAACAACTAAAGGACGCATTAACCTCCACACCGGTTCTGGCCTGCCCGGACTTCCAGAAACCGTTCCTGCTACAAACCGATGCCAGTTCACATGGGCTAGGAGCCGTGCTAACGCAGCACCAGGCGGAGGGAGAGCGAGTAATCGCATACGCCAGCCGAACGCTCAACGGTGCCGAACGGAACTACAGTGCGACCGAGTTGGAATGTCTCGCCGTGGTATGGGGAATCCGGCGAATGCGAGACTACTTGGAGGGGTATCGATTCACCGTCGTAACAGACCACCAGTCCCTCAAGTGGCTGCAACGTCTGGAAAACCCATCCGGACGCCTGGGGCGGTGGCTCTTCGAACTGCAACAGTTCGACTTCACCATACACTATAGAAGAGGAGGACAAAATCAAGTAGCCGATGCCCTCTCCCGGGAGCCGCAGCTCAACGCAATGCAACACCGGATAGCATGTCCATGGTACCAACGCCTCCTCAGAGAAGTAAAGAGTCGACCAGACGAGTACCCCGATTACGAGATACGTGACGGCCAACTGTTTCGACATGTGCTACACGACCTGGATTTTAGCGAGGTACCCTCCACCGAGCAATGGAAACAATGCGTCCCTCGGGAGCAGCGGCTCGACATCCTGCGCCGGCTACACGACGACCCAACCGCAGGGCATCTAGGAGTGGCTAAGACCATCGCCCGACTCGCCCGGTTGTACCACTGGCCGGGGATGTTCCGGGAGACAGCCCGGTACGTTCGGAGCTGTCCGAACTGCTTAGCCCACAAAGTGCCGCAACAACGACCAGCCGGGAATCTACACGCTACGCCAGTAACCGCCCCGTGGCAGCAAGTCTCAGTGGACCTAGTCGGTCCTCTGCCACGCTCGGTCCGTGGACATGTCTGGCTCCTGACCGCCCAGGACCGGTTCAGCAAATGGGTCGAGATGGTTCCCCTGCGACGCGCCACCGCCACGGCACTGGCGAAAGAAGTGACCCGCCGCATCATCTACCGGCGTGAATGCCCGGGCCAACTCATCTCGGACAACGGGACTCAGTTCACCTCCCGCCAGTTCCGTACCTTGCTGGCATCGTTCGGGATCCAGCACCGCACGTCACCTGTCTACGCGCCGCATTGCAACCCGGTGGAGAGGGCGAATCGGACCATCAAGACCATGATTAGTCAATACGTGGGCGACCGGCACCGGGATTGGGACGAGCACATTGACGCGTTGCAGTTCGCAGTGAACACCGCTCGACACGAGGCCACCGGATACACCCCAGCCTTTCTGCTCCACGGCCGCGAACTGGCACCTCCCCATCCTGCCGAGCGACAACCAACGCCGAACTCGACTTCCCCGGAGTCGCATCGACAACGCCTGGAAGAGGCCTATGAGGTTGCCAGGGTGCACCTAGCCCGAGCCTTTCAAAAACAGGAGCGCCATTATAACATGAGGCGACGCGACTGGCGCCCCGGGGTGGGCGACAAAGTCTGGAAGCGAGAACGCCCCCTGTCCAGCCGCGACGACGCGTTCAACGCCAAACTGGCCCCTCGATTTTCAGGGCCCATGGAAATACGCAGGGTAATATCCCCAGTCATCGTGGATCTACGCGACGAACACGGGAAATGGCATCGGCATATCCACGTGCAGGATCTGAAACCGCAACCGAACATACCAGAAAGCCCTCGGGTGGACGAGGATGACGCATAATTCGGCAAAAAGTTATCGACCACGCCGAAGTACCGCCACCTTGGAGCATTCGGACGAACTCCGTTGCTAGGAAATTTCCCTTAGAGCCACGGACTACCTACTGCCCGACCTGCGGTCGCCGGACCATCTACTACCCGACCTGCGGATGGCGGACCGCATATTGCCCGACCTACGACCGCCGGTCCAGTTACTGCCCGACCTACGACCGCCAGTCCAGCTACTGCCCGACCTACGACCGCCGGTCCAGCTACTGCCCGACCTATGACCGCCGGTCCAGCTACTGCCCGACCTACGACCGCCGGTCCAGCTACTGCCCGGCCTACGAACACCGGATCACATACTGCCCGGCCTACGACCGCCGGCGCAGCGACTACCCAACCTGCGACCGGACTCCGCTACTTCCCCTGGAACCACGAAACACCCCGAGCCATCGGAAATTCCGCGAACAAATTCCCTCCAGGAGCAGCGCAGCGGGTATATAAGACCGTGCAACCCCGCACGGAGCAACAGTCACGATGGACCGACGCGAGGCATTCGATCTCTTTGGAGAAATCAGCTCCAGCTCCGAATCCGACACCAACGGGCCCACCACGACGCCGCCAACGCCTGCCAAGCCGCCTCCAGCGACCCCGAGCCCGGGACGATCCCGACGACCGCCGCGGCCCGGGACGTCCATCCAGCGCTCCGACCAGCCGAACCGTCGGAAGGCGATCATCCTGGCGACGCCGCCGGAGATTAAGCCGCGCCGCCGCGGAAGGATCGCCGCCCTGGCCAGACCTCGACCTGCCGACAGCCGTCCACCGGCCGCCAAGCCCAAGGCCTCGACATCCAGGCCATCGACCGCCGGACCGCCCTCCTCCACCGGAGCCCCGATGACCCGGCCGATGAACACCGGACTATATACCCAGCCTGCGAACATCGGTCCGCCGACTACCCGGCCCACGACCGCCGGCCCAGCGACGGCCCGACCTACGACCGTCAGACCAACTATCACCCGGCCTGCGAACATTGGCTCGCCAACTACCCGGCCCACGACCGCCGGCCCAGTGATTATCCGACCTGCGACCGTCGGATCGCATACCGCCCGGCCTGCGACCGTCGGACCACCCACGGCCGCCGGATCACCTGCCACCCGACCGGCAACAACCCGACCTCCGACCGCCAGGCCACCAATCGCTGGGTCCATCCCAGTACGTCTGGACGACGGCACTGTCGTCAAGGTCCCCGCCGGATCAGCCATCATCGGGCGAAGATATAAAGTCCGTACCGCGTCAGGCCGATGGGTAATCCGTTTCCACCCGGATGGCCGCCCCCGAGCAGTTCGGCGCCTAGATGGGCCCCCCTAAGCGCGGGGTGATGTGACGACACCGTCGTCGTCACTGTATATATGTATATATTTTTTGTTCATTCGTTTCGTTTCTTGTTTATACGGTCTATATTATTCCTGTGTTCCTACAATAAAAGGCTTTAACTGTAACAGTTTCCCGCGAGTATATTTCTTACTCGACGCCTCTGGCACCCACTTGCAATTCCGCCTATGGGCTCCCCCACCTAGTCTCGCTCCCTCCTCGACGCACGCGAGTGTGGGGAACCCTCGAGCCGTATAAAAGCCGGCTCGCGCAACGGAGCGACACCTTATTCCTTTCCAGCTTCCGACCAGCTCTGAATCTCAGGGAATAACCGAGACATCTTGAATCCTGACCGTTCCTGCCGACGGAGACGGGTGTGACCTCTCCGCCGCCTGGGTTTGCCCGGCATTCGGCTTCCTGACCGTTCCTGCCGACGGAGACGGGTGTGACCTCTCCGCCGCCTGGGTTTGCCCGGCATTCGGCTTCCTGACCGTTCCTGCCGACGGAGACGGGTGTGACCTCTCCGCCGCCTAGGTTTGCCCGGCATTTGGCTTCCTGACCGTTCCTGCCGACGGAGACGGGTGTGACCTCTCCGCCGCCTGGGTTTGCCCGGCATTCGGCTTCCTGACCGTTCCTGCCGACGGAGACGGGTGTGACCTCTCCGCCGCCTGGGTTTGCCCGGCATACGACTTCCTGACCGTTCCTGCCGACGGAGACGGGTGTGACCTCTCCGCCGCCTGGGTTTGCCCGGCATTCGGCTTCCTGACCGTGCACGCCGACGGAGACGGGTTTGACCTCTCCGCAGCCTGGGTCTGCCCGGCACTCGGCTTCCTGACCGTGCACGCCGACGGAGACGGGTCTGACCTCTCCGCAGCCTGGGTTTGCCCGGCACTCGGCCTCCGCGCACCGCCGCACTCCGCAATCGCGACACGCTCGCCGAACGAAACCGCGACCGACCGTCTAGGCTAAGTTTACCGTAAGCGTCCGTAGGTTAAGTTAGAAGGATAAGTACTAGCGCACCGTCGTAGGCTAAGCTCGCGTAAAATAAGGTAGTTATAATCACCGCGTAGGATAAGGCCTAGCATAAGATATTTACGAATAAATTGATTATTGAAAGAGGACTCGTAAGCTTGACTCTCCTACCTACTCCCGAACCTTGGCACCGGCGAGCCAGTCCGTGGCGAACGGGATAGGCCGTACCGTTACATACTTTAAATTTTTACTTATTTGTACTAATACAAAAATGGTTTACTTATTTGTACTAATACAAAAATGGCGTTACGTATTGCTTGATTCAAACTGCATTATGTGAATATACAGAACACCTATAAATCATTTCTTTTTAAATCTCTTATTACTTTTCTTATAATCAGAATATCTTTTTATGTTAAACGTGCCTCTTATGCCAAAGAAAAAATACTTAGAAATAAATTAATATAAAATGTTTATAATAAAATTCATTAAACAATTATTGTTGGAGATTTGAATCTCGCGGTCGACGTTGCTCCTGGAGTCGCATACATGGTGTAAAGTATTTTTAACGTGTGTATTTTCTACGTGTGGAGACACTGTCTCGTCAGTGGTCTCGTTCTATCTCTCTCTCGACGCCTTTACTTGGTCGCGGTAGCACGTTTCTTTACTGTATTATTTTTCTTTGAGTGTTTGATTAAGAATATACTTTCTGTATAAACGAATATTATCGGCCATCGTTATTTTCACTCACCCTCAACAGGTTATGAGCCCAGGAAATAAATCGAGTAATTAAAAGTCGAAGTGAAGTAAAACACTTAGTGCGCCGCGAAATCATCGAGTGCAGCCATCTTTTTTCATTGAATTAAAGAAAACAAAAAATGGCCATATCCGGTGTCACAAAAATTGACGCTCTAAATCGAGAAAATTACACCTGGAAAATGCACATGGAGGCGCTTCTAATTAAAACTGACGCCTGGGGATACGTCTCTGGTACAAAGATCAAACCGGAGGTTATACCAAATGACAATGCGAGTAGAGTAGCATATGACGTCTGGATGATCAATGACCGGAAAGCGAGATCCGACACTATTTTATTGATAAGCTCCACTGAGTTTAAATAAATCAAGAGATGCGAAACTTCCCGGGATGTATGGCAACGTCTTGAAGAGATCTACCAATCCAAAATACCCGCACGAAAGACCGCGCTACTGAAACAGCTAATTCTTACACGGATGCAGAAGGACGACGATGTGCGCGAACATTTACGAAAATTCTTTGACGCGGTCGACAAACTCGCTGAAATGAAAGTGGAAATAAACACGGACCTTCTCGCGATCTTATTGTTATACAGTCTTTCGTCGACGTTTGACTACTTTCGCTGTGCGATAGAATCCAGAGACGAATTATCCAACCCGGAGACTCTACGAATAAAAATTATTGAAGAGAACGACACACGGAAACATGATACGCAAGGAGACATCTCGAAATCGCGATGGTCGCAAATAAACGCTTCGACAGAACAGAACACAAAGGAAGAAAAATTGCCGGTTAAAGACAACACAAATACAACGAAAATAAAGTGTTACCGATGCAAGAAAATCAGACACAAAGGATCTAAGTGTCGGAAATCTCGCGAAAAAAATGAACAGAGTGTGTTCAGGATTCGTCTTGCGATTTAGATTAAAATATCACCCCACATCATACTGGCGCCATTCGTTCGCGCTCGATCGAACTCGCGAATATGTAATGCCGTCCTGTTTTTTCGAAATCAGCCAGGATCCGCGTGATCGCGTAAGATTACATGGTCCTGACCAATCAGAAACTAGAAACATCACGCGATTTGACATGACAAAACGTGATAGGTTTAAATCTGATCACCCGACTCGCGATCGAACTTGTATCAGCGGGAGAAAGCTCTCTGAGTTCTTGTCTGAGTCATTCTGATAACATCAAGAGAGAATCGTAATTGATCCGAAATCGAGAATTTTTTAAGTGCTTGGAATCAGTGAAACGTTAAAATCGCGAGTACATAAAATCGAATCGTTGTATCGAATATCGCGAAAGATCGGTTCAGAATTACGTTTAACTAATCGGCTCCGTCCAACACGTAAACATTTTGAGCACGAGTGCCGGGACTCAGACGAGCGCCTCCACACTAGTTAAGAGGTGGAGCCTCCTTCTTCTTTAAGCCTCCGCTTGTACGCGTGTTCGTATAATGCGGTCTCGCTCGCTCTCGCGTGCAACCGTAGACTAGTGCGGTCTCACTCAATCTCGCGTACAGCCGACAAAGCGCTGTCTCGCTCAATCGCGAACCGTTGGATAGTGCGGTCTCACTCAATCTCGCGTGCAACCGTGGAATAGTGCGGTCTCGCTCGCTCCCGCGGACAGCTGGAAAGCGCTGTCTCACTCAATCTCGCGGACAGCTGTAAAGCGCTGTCTCGCTCAATCTCGTGTGCAACCGTGGAATAGTGCGGTCTCGCTCGCTCTCGCGGAAAGTTGTAAAACGTTGTTTCGCTCAATCTCGTGTGGAATAATGCGGTCTCGCTCAATCTCGCGGACAGCTGATAAAGAGCTGTCTCGCTCGCTCTCGCGAACCATCGAATAGTGCGGTCTCGCTCGCTCTCGCGAACCGTAGAATAGTGCGGTTTCGTTCAATGTCGCGGACAGCTGATAAAGCGCTGTCCCACTCGCTCTCGCGAACCGTCGAATAGTGCGGGCTCACTCTTACTTGTGCGACTCTCGACATGCTCAAACCATTCGAATTAGCGTCTTGCACGCCGCGAACGCTCTTAAACATTATAAATAGCGTGTGTTATATTGCAATAAACAGATAGTAATTCTCTCGTGGACATTACTGTGACAAATTAAAGAAGCAAGTGCATATCATTCAATCCTATCACTCATCCTGCACAAAATCACTTGTTTTTCCAGCTCGCGATATCCATTCTTGTGTGTACTGGCATTACGCTCGCAATTAAAAGGTGCGATCCCGAACAGAGTGCACAAAGCGCGGAGCATCATTTATTTTACGACGTATCCGAAACGCAGGCATATAAAAACAATAAATACTCGCTTAAACTGACACAAGCCGCATACGCGAATCAAGATACCGTTTGGTGTTTAGATAGTGGTTGTTCGTCCCATTTAAGTAAAAATATAGACGACTTCAATGATACTTGTAGCGTCAAATCGGGAAAATTACATTTAGCGAATAACGCATCGACGGATATAAAGACTCGCGGAAATGTGCATATTCAAGTAAGTCTCGGACTAAAGACTGAAAGAGTCGAATTAACCGACGCGTTACACGTTCCCGATTTACGTACCAATCTCATGTCGGTCGGTAAGATTACCGACAAAGGTTATCACGTGATTTTCAAGAAAGACTCGGCGGAAATTATTGATGATTACGGTGAGACTATACTAATCGCGAATCGGGTTGACGGATTGTACTACATTAAGGCGGAAAGAACGAACGCACGTATCGCGAGCTTATACACAAAGAAGCAGGAATCTTCAAATTTATAGTCGTCGAGCTTATGGCATCGTAGAATGGGGCATTTAAACATGAAGGATTTAGTCTTAGCTTCACAAAGGAAAACGATAGAAGGCATTGGCGTCATCGAATCGAAAGGGGATATCACTTGCGAAGTATGCATTCAAGGTAAAATGTCGCGCGCCGCGTTTCCTAAGCATTCCGAGCGAAGTACCAAAATATTGGACCTGGTTTACTCTGATATATGCGGCCTGATGCGCAGCGAATCCCACGGGAGAGCTAAGTATTTTGTCACATTCATTGAGGACCATTCCGGCTGGTGCAATTCTTGAATAAAAAAAATGAGGTATTTGCCGAGTTCAAAAGGTAAGAGCATTGTTCGAAAAACAGACAGATGAGTCTTTAAAATGTCTACAAAGCGACAATGGAACCGAGTATCTAAAAAGACGCATTTAATGATTTCTTGAACGCTAACGGCATTCGACGATGATTAACCGTAGCCAACACTCCTGAGTAAAATGGGAAGGCAGAACGTCGCAATAGAACTCTGTTAGAAATGGCAATGTGTCTACTCATTCAGTCCGGGCTGCCGAATTCTTTTTGAGCTGAGGCGATTATGACTGCAAACTTCATTAGAAACAGGCCCTCCAAGTCACTTGATGATAAGACTCCCTACGATATATATATATGGTATATATATCGTAGGGAGTCTTACCATCGATTTTAAGTGGTATCCTCAGTAGGCCCAATCCACTGATGACTAAAACGACTCTTTAACTAATTGCACGGAATTATAAATAATAATTGATATGATGAATATTTATGACTTTCGGGATTTTTTACAAGCAAGATCAGGAACATCTATTTGCATATGGCATGTAGCAAGTGGCATAAGACGTGATAAACTTTATCGTCTTATGCAATTAATTAAAGGGTCATTTTAGTCATCAGTGGATTAGATCTACTGGATATCACTTTAAAAAAACGCGTCAATAATAGTACCTCATGGGTGACGTGGAAAGCTATTGCCATACGCCCGTTCCTGAGCGCCGAACGGCTCGTAGCCTTTGCGCAGAACGGCGAGGTAGGGATGCGCTAGGCGGAGCCAGCTGAAAATTGGCGGAAATGTGCAGTTCTTGCCAAGGTCTGATCTAAACGAATTAACACTTAAAGATCACATAAACATAGTTAAAATTGTTCGAGAGAACTGTTTAATGACTATTTTATGTGACTGCTGCGGAAGAAATTCGTAAAAGATTATTCATAAACAACATGTTTTTACCAAAGTTACAAGTTTTTCGACCATACATAACTTTATTTGATAATAATAGAGAAACATCATTCAATGATGTTTCTTTTATAGCTAAAACTATTGGCGGTTTTGATGAAAATGGTTTAAAAGAAGAATAGATTGCTTTACCATTCGATTTTACAATAGAAGAAAAACAAAACTTTTCTAAATTAAATTTCGACAGCATGTGGAAAAAAATTTTACAAAATCGACAATAATTTTACTATTAGGTTGATCGGAGCAAGACCAATCACTTTTGAATTAAGATTTTTATTATGAAAATTCAACCGATTGAGATGAAAATTGGCACATCAGAAGTATGCACCTTCAAGCTCAACTACCCGCTGCCACCTCTCTGCCAGACGAGGTATAGCAGTTATACGGCCAGTTGAGTTGAGTAACTGCACAGTTGCGTCCAGATGCGTCTTGAACTCATCTCACTGAACTGTCTTCCTCTCAACTCGCGCTTCAGCTCTGCAAAGCATCCATAATCGAGCGAACTGATATCTGGCGAGTATGGAGGCTATTTCCAGAGCATGATCTTCTTCTCAGCCAAAAACTCTTTCACCTCAACCTTTGCAGTGTGAACTCGTTGTTTTTCGTTATCGAAAGAATCAATTATTTTTTGTTTGAAATCCATTGTGATATAACAAACATAAACTAGCGAGAAAGAAACTGTAGAGTGTGCTTCTGAAAAGCGCGCCAAGATTTCTTTGTGGTCTATTCATACAGAGAGACCACGTCGGCGCAAAAGTGATTGGTCTTGCTCCGATCACCCTATTAAATATCCTAATTTAACAAATGTTATAAGTACTATAAGATCTCTTCCAAATTCAAATGCTGATCCGGAAAGAATGTTTTCTTTTTTAAATAATTTAAAAACGAAAAACCGTAACAAGTTTTCGTCAATTACTATTAATGCTATTTGTGTATTTAAATCGGCATTAAAAATGAGGGACGAAACAGCTATAAAAATGAAAATTGACAAAAAGCATTTATCTCTTATGTCAGCGGATAAATTATATGCTACCGCTACTAAGAAAAATAAAAATAGTTTAATATTACGCTGCAGACACTGACATAGCTGGCCCCTCCTCTAATTAATAATAAATTTATTACAAACATTACGCTTGTACAAAACATCTTGTCTATCTAACAGACACCATATTTGCAGAAAGCAAGAATATGAAAAACATCTTGTGTGTGTGTGTGTGTGTGTGTGTGTGTGTGTGTGTGTGTGTGTGTGTGTCTGTCTGTCTGTCTGTATAATAGACACGATACTTGTAAAATATAATGAAATAATGGAATGTAATATAATAGGGCTCCAGGCGAAGGTCCACATAAAAAATCTAACGCGCTATTGATGATACCTCATGTGAAAAATCGCACTATTTTTTTAATTTCATATTATAAATATATAAAAAAATTAATTATATTTAATTTATTACAAAACGTGTGTGTATATATACAGGGTGGGGAAAAAGTATGGAAGCAAACAATTATTTCCGAAACTATTCATTTTTCGACAAAATGTCTTAGACATAATTTTTATGGTATGAAAAGATGTATTATGTGGCATAGACGGCATGACCTTGAAATGACCCTTACGAGCTGCATACAAATAACGTAAAAAATTTCAAATGGAACTCGTCAGTTTTTGTTACAGATTCATGTAGCTGATGTCGAAACGTTTACAAAACACTGCATATGAGCCCCATTCCCTTAAAAACACTCCCAGTTACGAAACAATTGTGATAATTCGTATCGACGAAATTGAAAATAGCGTACGTGTGATTACATGAATGTGTGTAACGCGACTGAACGTCATTATGAGAGATCAGTACAACAGTAGCGATTACTGCAACAAATGGAGAATAACCCGCTTCGATCATTTCTGCCGATAGGAAAGACACGCGAAGTTCGTAGAATCAGTTAAGGCGTACATCGAACCGTACTCAAGGAAAGAGATTGCGTGATTCATCCAACCAGTTAAGATAAGATAAGTGCGATTCATCCAACCAGTTAAGGTAAGATAAGTGCGATTCATCCAACCAGTTAAGGTAAGATAAGTGCGATTCATCCAACCAGTTAAGACAAGATAAGTGCGATTCATCCAACCAGTTAAGGCAAGATAAGTGCGATTCATCCAACCAGTTAAGGCAAGATAAGTGCGATTCATCCAACCAGTTAAGACAAGATAAGTGCGATTCATCCAACCAGTTAAGGCAAGATAAGTGCGATTCATCCAACCAGTTAAGGCAAGATAAATGCGAAATCAGTAAGCAATGTCAATGTGCATACAAATTGTTTGTATCACAATTGTTTCGTAACTGGGAGTGTTTTTAAGGGAATGGGGCTCATATGCAGTGTTTTGTAAACGTTTCGATATCAGCTACAAGAATCTGTAACAAAAACTGACGAGTTCCATTTGAAACTTTTTACGTTATTTGTATGCAGCTCGTAAGGGTCATTTCAAGGTCATGCCGTCTATGCCACATAATACATCTTTTCATACCATAAAAATTATGTCTAAGACATTTTGTCGAAAAATGAATAGTTTCGGAAATAATTGTTTGCTTCCATACTTTTTCCCCACCCTGTATATGTAATATATATATATATATATATATATATATGTAATATATATATATGTAAAGAAACGCTCTCTTAACCTTTGCTTTCTTTAATTTAAATCTGGCGCGCTATGCATGCTCCACGCGCCACTCTATCATGACCGGCCAGAAGTCATAGCAACACAATATTGAGAAGAAGCACACGTGCAATATAAACATTGGGGGGAAAGATTAATTTGATTTTCAAGAATTAATTTGATAACTAATTTTAGTGAGTTGGCTTGTAATTGTCGTTTCTCTGTTTTTCAGGTAAGCTTACTGTAAATAATTGTAAATAATTGTAAATCGCAATGGGTGTCGCGAATAAAATCCACTCTGTTTTTCAGTGAAACAAATTCAAGCAATCATTTATTACCTCTCTCTATCTGAGATAAAGGCGTCTTATAAAACGACAATTCGTCTACGAATACACAATGCAGAGATTGCGATTTGAATTCGTTGTAGCAGCGTCAGATAAAGACCCAAAATCGAATATATTGTACATAACCTCGATTACGACAGAAGAAGGGGAGAAGTATGAACTATCCGAAGAGTACAGAAACATAATCCACCACAGTGAATTGAAGAAGACAGATTTATATAATAAAGTAAAGGCTAATATCAAGAGACATGATAGAAGAATAGGATGGGTGCAACTAACAGAAGAACTAAAATCTGTATACTCAGATGAAATGGGAAATATACAATTCAAAGGTCAATTGCTAAACATTGCCTCTAAAAAGGCAATGTTTAGCAAATTGCCTAACAAAAATCAAGATAGCACTTTAAATAA
Source organism: Camponotus floridanus (assembly GCF_003227725.1). Lineage (NCBI taxonomy): Eukaryota > Metazoa > Arthropoda > Insecta > Hymenoptera > Formicidae > Camponotus > Camponotus floridanus. The sequence continues at coordinate 71,679 of NW_020229478.1, read as the reverse complement.
GCTGTTAGAACAGCTGGTTATATCCAACACAAAACCAGATAACAAAATAAATCTGGAAAAGATCACAGAAAAATTTGTACTGGAGAAATATGCACATAAGACAACAAATACCCAGCAATGGATGAGAATGTTTGAAAAAGAATGTGGAAGATTCAAAATAGAAGAAAATAATACAAAGATTGAGACACTGAGGTTGTTCTTAGATAAATCTTGTATGGACTGGTATCAGGCAACACTTTCACAACTGGAGATAGATAACTGGTTAGAATGGAAAGAGATTTTTAGAAACATTCGCAGATAAGGGATGGAATTCATGGAGATATGCCCTCGCATTTAGATACAAAGAGGGTGCCTTGATTAACTACGCCACAAAAAAAGAACGATTATTATTAGATGTGAATAAAAAGATGGATCCAGTATCATTAGTGGCCATTATAATTGCCGGAATTCCAGACTTTATAGCAGACAAAATAGATCAAGACGAGGTTAAAGATTCAACTAGTTTATTTAATGAAATAAGGAAATATGAGAGTCTAACTAATAAAAAAACCGTTAAAGATTACAAGCTGGACAATAAAAAGAGGATTTTTTAAAAGAAACCATGTAGTACATGCGAGACTTTAGGGAAAGGAGCAAGATATCATCCCGAAGGAAAATGCTGATTCAAAGAACAGGAAAAGAGCAAAAACAAATCCGGAATTATAGGAAACACGTCAGTACTAGAGGTAGAATTAAACAACCAAGGAAAAAACTTGTAATCACACCATTAATAAAAATAAAAATGTTACTAGATGGAAGATTAGAAATGTATGGGACCTATGATTCAGGATCCCAGATATCCTTGATAAATGTAAGATTAATCAGAATAATAAACCAAAACGAAGATAAAAACAAAATACTCATAAAAACAGTTAATGGTGTGAGAAAAACAGATGGTCTAGTAACAATTAAAATAAAAATTTTTGATATCGAGGATGAAGTAGATGTATTTATAGTAAATAGAGAAGATTTCGAAGATTTTTTAATTGGGTTAGATATGATAAAAAAATTTAAGCTAACCCAAGATGAAGAATTAAAAATATTACAGGAAAAGGTAGACAAGACTAAAATAGATACTGCGGAAGGAAAAAAGAGAAATATTGAACAAGGTTCAGTGAACTTCAATGAACATGTTGAAGAAGATGAATTTCAAATAAAGTTGGAACATTTAGATAAAATGAAAAAGAAGGAAGAAAAACTAATAGATGAACATAAATCAGTATTTGCCAAAGACAAATATGACGTAGGAACCGTTAAAGACTATGAAGCTCGAATTGACCTGCTAGTAGACAGATACTGTAGCAGGAGACCATACAAATGTAATATAGATGATAAAAAGGAAATTGAAAAACAAATAGCAAAGTTACTAGAAAAAAAACTAATTGAAGAGTCTTACAGCCCCTTCGCCGCTCCTGTTACGCTGGCATATAAAAGAGACGAAGGAAGAAAATCACGCCCTCTGCATTGACTTTCGAGATTTAAACAAAAATATAATACCGCAAGCACAGCCATTTCCACTGATAGATGATATCATATTAAGGGCTAGAGACTGCAAATACTACACAACATTAGACATAAATTCAGCGTTTTGGTCGATACCATTAAAAATAGAAGACAGAAGCAAAACAGGATTTATAACCCAAGAAGAACACTTCCAGTGGACTTGTCTACCATTTGGCTTAAAGACATCTCCGGCGATATTCCAACGAATTTTAAGCAACATATTAAGAAAACATGGACTAACGGAGTATGCAGTGAACTACATAGATGACATATTGATACACTCGCGATCATTTGAAGAACATCTAAAACATATAGTACGAGTTTTAGAAGCTATAAAGAAAGAAGGCTTTAGATTGAAATTTAGAAAATGTATGTTCGCAGCTGGCTCAGTTAAATATCTTGGACATATAATAGGTAATAATACGGTTCAACCTCTGAAGGATAACGTCATATCAATCCAAAAATTTCCAACCCCAACAACACAAAAAAACGTAAGACAATTTCTTGGGAAAATAAATTTCTATAACGAATACATACCAAGAAGCTCGATATTACTAGATCCTCTACATAAACTATTGCGAAAAAACGAAAAATTTATATGGACAGATGACTGTGAAAAAGCATTTACGAAAATCAAACGACTATTATGTTTTCAACCAGTGCTGGAAATTTTCGATAGAGACCTGCCTATAAGAATATACACAGATGCGTCGCTGGAAGGTATAGGCGCAGTGTTGAAACAAACACAAGATAATGGCAACGAAAAACCTGTCGCTTATTTTTCAAAAAAATTGAGTGAGGCACAAAGGAAAAAAAAGGCAATCTATTTAGAGTGTTTGGCTATTAAAGAAGCAGTGAGGTACTGGCAACACTGGCTAATAGGGAGACATTTCGAAGTATATTCTGACCACAAACCACTAGAAAGAATGAACATAAAAGCGAGAACAGACGAGGAATTGGGCGATTTAACATATTACTTATCCCAGTATGACTTCACGATTAAGTATGTTCCCGGAAAAAATAACATAGAAGCAGACTGCCTGAGCAGAAACCCTGTGCTGGAGCCAGAAACAAACAACGAAGAAACACTAAAGGTAGTAAATTTGATAAAAATAGAAGAAATAGAATTAGATCAAAAAGAAAATGAAAGAATAGAAAAGTTAAAAGATAAAATAATGAAAGAGGATGGAATATTGTACAAAATAATTAAAAACAAAAAAAAGATTATTTTATCAGAAAAGGCTAGCGTGAAATTAATAAGAGAAGTTCACTCGGATTGGTGTCATATAGGTATGAGACAAATGATGAGCAAAATCTGCCCATACTACACTGCTAAAAATCTAACAGGAAATATTAGGAAAATATGTAAAGAATGTGAGATATGTATAAAAAATAAAACAAGAGGCCAAAATAAATTCGATAGGATGTCACAATTGGGACCAGCGACTCAACCGTTTGAAATAATGTCAATCGATACAATTGGAGGATTCGGCAGCACCGATCGACGAAAAAATATTTGCACCTACTGGTGGACCACTTCACGAGATATGCCTACATTACCACATCAAAAACGCAAAATGCTACGGACTACATAAAACTGGTAACAGATATAATAAAAGCAGAAAAAGTTGATACAATTCTCACAGACCAATATCCGGATATAAATTCTAAAGAATTCAAGGAATTTCTAAGAGAAAATAACGTTAAACTAGTTTTTACAGCGGTGAATGCACCATTTTCAAATGGTCTGAATGAAAGACTAAATCAGACCTTAATAAATAAAATCCGATGTAAAATAAACGAAGGAGAAGGGGGAAGAAAGGCTTGGACAACCACCGCTAGAGAATGCGTAAAAAAATACAACGAAACGGAACATACAGTCACCGGCTTCTCACCAAAATACCTGTTAGATGGTACAGACACGAGTGTTTTGCCACAAGAAATAAAAGATAAAAACACGAAGAAAGAAAATTGGGGAAAAAATAGGCAATTAGCTCTAGATAGAACAAAAAGATCTCATGAGTACAATAAACGAATATTGGATAAAACCAGGAAACATCATGAATTCAACGAGGGAGATATGGTTTACATAGAAAACGGAAACAAGCTCAATAGGAAAAAACTAGATGAACTGAGAATTGGACCGTTTAAAATAGAAAATAAGATATCGAATTCAATTTACACAATTAAAACTGGAAGACGAAAACATGACACGAGTATTTTCCACGTTACAAAGCTACTTCCGGCGATGGACGAGAGTGATGGTCGAAAATCCCAGGTATTTTCATCCTAGGAGGGGAGATGTAAAGAAACGCTCTCTTAACCTTCGCTTTCTTTAATTTAAATCTGGCGCGCTATGCATGCTCCACGCGCCACTCTATCATGACCGGCCAGAAGTCATAGCAACACAATATTGAGAAGAAGCACATGCAATATAAACGTTGGGGGGAAAGATTAATTTGATTTTCAAGAATTAATTTGATAACTAATTTTAGTGAGTTGGCTTGTAATTGTCGTTTCTCTGTTTTTCAGATAAGCTTACTGTAAATAATTGTAAATAATTGTAAATCGCAATGGGTGTCGCGAATAAAATCCACTCTGTTTTTCAGTGAAACAAATTCAAGCAATCATTTATTACCTCTCTCTATCTGAGATAAAGGCGTCTTATATATATACAGGGTTGGGCAAAAGTCCGGAAACGGTCAAATATCTCGAAAAGGATCAACTATAGCGAAAAATTGTAAATAACAAAGTTGTAGGGCTTAAAAAAATGTACCTAATGATGACTAAAAATTTTACTTTGAGTGGAGGACGAAGATCATATAAAAGTCAAATTGAATTTTTTAAATGGAACTGCCTACTTTTTATTGCATATTCTTATAGCTGACCTCGAGAGCTTTCCAAAACACTATAATAAAATATTTTTCCCTCAAGCATTTATCGAGTTATGAGGCTTCAAATCATTTCTTAATTTTACATAAACCGTAAAATATCTTGTAAAATATTCACTTTTCGATTATTTTACCTTAATACTTTTATGTACAAAATAATGAGAGGAATCAATTGGTCTAAAAAAAAACACATAATTGTTCCGAAGAAAAAATATGTAATTTGCAATTAACAATTACATATTTTTTCTTCGGAACAATTATGTGTTTTTTTTTAGACCAATTGATTCCTCTCATTATTTTGTACATAAAAGTATTAAGGTAAAATAATCGAAAAGTGAATATTTTACAAGATATTTTACGGTTTATGTAAAATTAAGAAATGATTTGAAGCCTCATAACTCGATAAATGCTTGAGGGAAAAATATTTTATTATAGTGTTTTGGAAAGCTCTCGAGGTCAGCTATAAGAATATGCAATAAAAAGTAGGCAGTTCCATTTAAAAAATTCAATTTAACTTTTATATGATCTTCGTCCTCCACTCAAAGTAAAATTTTTAGTCATCATTAGGTACATTTTTTTAAGCCCTACAACTTTGCTATTTACAATTTTTCGCTATAGTTGATCCTTTTCGAGATATTTGACCGTTTCCGGACTTTTGCCCAACCCTGTATATATATATATATATATATATATATATACATATACAGGGTGTTGAAAAATTAAGTGCCATAAATTTGTGTGATGAAAGAAGGAATCAATATAAGCATTTTAGTATAGGAACCGTGGGTCGGCGACGCTTAGTTACGGCGTGACAAGACTTTCGGCAACAGATGGATCGGGCGGGATGGACCTGTGGCGTGGCCTGCAAGGTCACCAGATTTGACGCCTCTCGATTTCTACATCTGGGCTGCAATGAAAAATATGATTTATTCCAAACCGGTTGAATCCTAGGAGGATCTGGTCGCTCGTATCGTTGAGGCGTCTGAAACTATCCGACAAACTCCTGGAATATTCCAAAGAACGCGGGAACCATTGCTCCGTCGTTCTGATTTTTGTCGGAACGTTGGCGGTCGTAATTTCGAACATTTATTATAAACATCTAAAATTAACCGAATAAAATCATTGTATTGCAGACATTGTGACAATTTAATTAAATCCTTGTCACGCCGTAACTAAGCGTCGCCGACCCACGGTTCCTATACTTAAAATGCTTATATTGATTCCTTCTTTCATCACACAAATTTATGGCACTTAATTTTTCAACACCCTGTATATGACAGTCCTGAAAGTAATCATTTTGTATATAAAATAATAGGATCCTAAAAGTAAACTTGTGTCCAAAGTAATCAGAATATACAAGATTTTGTCCTATAGTAACTGATCTGCATATACATATACACGTACATATACATATATGAATAAATATAAAAAAGAAAGAAAACATAGATGGATTTTATATATCTTAATTTTTTTCGATGCCCAAGTGCAAAAGTTAAACAAATTAAATATTAACACTTGATATGCATATGATTTTTTTGCCAAATAGGAGAGGAATTTATTTTTTATTACAATTCGATGCGATTGAACATAATCACTTATATGAACCAATTCTTAAAGTAACTAGCACCAATTGACTAATTAGAGAGCCCTGTGTTTAACTGGTTAATAGATAATATGTCCAATTGAACGTAATCCACTAAGTAAGTTCCCAAAGTAATCCTTGCTTATATACCTTTATTTTGGGGACAGTCTTCAAAGTAATCATTTTGTATATAAAATAATAAGGAGTCCTCAAAGTAAACACTTGTCCCCAAAGTAATCAGAATATATAAGATTTTGTCCTCAAAGTAACCGATCTGCATATATATATGAATAAATATAAAAAAGAAAGAAGACATAGATGGATTTTATATATCTTAATTTTTTTTCGATGCCCAAGTGCAAAAGTTAAACAAATTAAACATTAACACTTGATATGCATATGATTTTTTTGCCAAATAGGAGAGGAATTTATTTTTTATTACAACTCAATGCGATTGAACATAATTACTTATATGAACCAATTCTTAAAGTAACTAGCACCAATTGACTAATTAGAGAGCCCTGTGTTTAACTGGTTAATGTGTCCCTGTGTTTAACTAGGTAATATGTCCAATTGAACGTAATCCACTAAGTAAGTTCCCAAAGTAATCCTTGCTTATATACCTTTATTTTGGGGAGAGTCCTCAAAGTAATCATTTTGTATATAAAATAATGAGGACAGTCCTCAAAGTACACACTTGTCCCCAAAGTAATCAGAATATATAAGATTTTGTCCTCAAAGTAACCGATCTGCATATACAGGGTGAGTCATTTTAATCAATACACTCGAATATCTCGAAAACAGCACTCTTCAGAAAGAAATGTTTCAAACAAAAATTGTAGGGTGTGAAGGGGGACATAAGATGGTAGCATTGGTTTGACCTTGGAAATTCATTTGAAGGTCACATAAAAGTCACCTTCAATTTCTTAAATTGAACCCACTATTTTTCATTACATATTCTTGTAGCTTATCTCGAGAGCTTTCCAAAACACTACAAACAAATGTTTTTTCATTAAGTACTTTTTGAGTTATAAGGCTTCAAAGTTTGCAGTACTTCGATATAAAATGCAAAATATCTCGTAAAATATTTAGTTTTCGGTAGTCTTACCCTAATACTTTTATGCACAGGATAATGAGACAAAACTATTGGTACAAAGAAAACGCATGATTGTTTATAACAAAAAGTGCATTGCAAATTACACATTTTTTATTATAAACAATCATACGTTTTCTTTGCACCAATAGTTTTGTCTCATTATCCTGTGCATAAAAGTATTAGAGTAAGACTACCGAAAACTAAATATTTTACGAGATATTTTGCATTTTATATCGAAGTACTGCAAACTTTGAAGCCTTATAACTCAAAAAGTACTTAATGAAAAAACATTTGTTTGTAGTGTTTTGGAAAGCTCTCGAGATAAGCTACAAGAATATGTAATGAAAAATAGTGGGTTCAATTTAAGAAATTGAAGGTGACTTTTATGTGACCTTCAAATGACTTTCTAAGGTCAAATCAATGCTACCATCTTATGTCCCCCTTCACACCCTACAATTTTTGTTTGAAACATTTCTTTCTGGAAAGTGCTGTTTTCGAGATATTCGAGTGTATTGATTAAAATGACTCACCTTGTATATACAGGGTGTCCCTAAATTCGCGCCCACGGAGTACAAGGCGTGATACTTTAGGCTAAAAGAAATAACTTTTTCCTTTAGCAAAATTGCGTGCGATAAGTAGTTTTTGAAGGAGAGCAGGTTGAAGTAAACCAATAGGCGTTCTGGTGTAAGTGGCGCTCAGGGCCGGCGCGCGCGCTTCGCTCACTTGTATCAAATTCTTGACTAGTATTTACAAGTAATGTTAAAACATTAATGCTTTGTTATAATTAGTTTACTATGAATTTATTTTTATCTTAGTTATGATTTTATTTTAATTATACATATAATTAGTTAGATTATACTTAAGACTCAAATAATAAGAATCAACTTGAATACTGAACCGTGATCTTTTTCCATATTGTATTCTTTAAAAAGTGAATAATTAACAAAATAAATATTGCTTTTATTTCTTACGTAATAAAAGATAAAAGAATGTCTGATTTCGTAGATCTATCTGAAAATAGAGACAAATGTAAATAGTAATGTGCTTTGCGAGCTAAACCTAATGCCAGCGGCACAATTGATATTTTTGTAGAAAATTTTTCAAAATGTAAGAAAATGATGAAAAAAGAAAAAATTTAGAAGAATAGAAACGCGTTTAGCTTGCAAAGCACATTACTATTTACATTTGTCTCTATTTTCAGATAGATCTACGAAATCAGACATTCTTTTATCTTTTATTACGTAAGAAATAAAAGCAATATTTATTTTGTTAATTATTCACTTTTTAAAGAATACAATATGGAAAAAGATCACGGTTCAGTATTCAAGTTGATTCTTATTATTTGAGTCTTAAGTATAATCTAACTAATTATATGTATAATTAAAATAAAATCATAACTAAGATAAAAATAAATTCATAGTAAACTAATTATAACAAAGCATTAATGTTTTAACATTACTTGTAAATACTAGTCAAGAATTTGATACAAGTGAGCGAAGCGCGCGCGCCGGCCCTGAGCGCCACTTACACCAGAACGCCTATTGGTTTACTTCAACCTGCTCTCCTTCAAAAACTACTTATCGCACGCAATTTTGCTAAAGGAAAAAGTTATTTCTTTTAGCCTAAAGCAGAGGTTCCCAAACTTTTTTTTCTCATAGACCACTTTCAAAATTTTGCTGGTTCCGGTGGACCCCCCGCAGCTACATTTCTACCATATTCCCAAAACTCGACAAAAAATGTGAAGATTAGATCTAACTACTGGAAATTTGCGTCACAGCTGAGTTCCAACCACGAATTAACAGTTTTCGAAAAAAAAAAATAAGTGAGAATTGATTGGTTAATTGATTGTGCTATGAGTGGATGCCAAAAAAGTAAAGTTGGCCAATCAGAAAAGTGATTTCATACCACTTTACTTTTTTGACATTTACTCACAGCACAAGGAACCAATCAATTCTCACTTATTTTATTTAGAAAACTCCCCATTCGGAGTGGTAAAAATAAAAAGAAAAATAGTATATTTTCTTGTGTTGTATTTATTAAAATATGTAATATAAAAGTCGTAATATAACTAAAATTAAACACTAATAACGTAACGTAACTTCAACAATGACAATCACAAAATAGTCATAATTTTAATGGGAGGGATGTACTTGATGGATTGACAGCAAATTATCAATATTTGGCTTCAGTTTTGTTAGGAATAACCGCAAATCTCCCCGTTCTGTGATGTTCAATCTGCTCCTTTTTTTTGTTAAAAGGTTTGTAACGACACTAAAACTTTTTTCGACAAGATATGACGAGGGAAACGCTATCAAAAGCTTTCTCGCAATTCCCCACAGTCCAGGATATTTTTCGTGTATTTCTGCCTGCAGCCAAAATGTTTGATACCCTCTTTTAAATTTCACCTTCAGCTCCTCATTAGTGCTGAGCTCGAGTAGCTCCTCTTGTAATATCACATTCTTCACTTCCGTTTCATCAAATGGATTTATGATCCATGGTGGTATTTCCATCGTCAGAATATCTTCAAATCTGATTTTGAAGTCATCATGCAGGGCAATTAAATGTTGAACGTATATCTGAATATCCTCATCAAAGCATTCTACCTGTGACAAGTTTGGAAACTGGGAAAATTCGCGGCGACTAATATTTTGCTTCATAAATTTCAATTTTCCAAGGAAAGCTGAAATTACACCCTTTGTTTTTATTAAATTGAGGCTGTCCCCTTGTAATTGTAAGTTAATGTCATTAAATTTTTTGAACAAATCTGTTAAATATGCGATGTCTGCTTTCAAATTGATTAGGTTTTCTTTTAAATCTGGATCTTTACTTTCCAGAAACTCTAAAACTGATTCAAAAAGTGAGTAAAATCTTGTTAAACATGCACCTTTCGACAACCAGCGTACTTCAGTATGTAAGAGCAATCGTTGGAAGTCTTCATCATTTTCATCGCACAATTGTGCAAATAAACGCGTATTCAACGCATTGCTTTTTATTTTGTTAACTGCATTAATCACAAATTGAAGCGATTGGTGCAATCTATCACTCAAATTTTTCGCTACTAGGTGTTGTCGGTGGATGACACAGTGAATTGCAGTTACCTCTGGTATAATTCTTTTAAGATGGCTTATAAACCCACGATATTGCCCGACCATGGCAGGAGCTCCATCTGTTGCCACCGAAATAATGTTTGTGAATGGAATCGATTTTTCCTTAAAAAAATCACTCAGGACATTAAATATTGATTCACCTTTAGTGTCCGTCTCCAAAGTTTTGGCGAATAGTAGCTCTTCATGAATTTCTTCGTCAATAACAAATCGAACATATGCCAATAATAATGCTTCATTACCAGGTAAAGTTGACTCGTCCAGTTGAATAGAAAAATGAGTTGTTTGCAGATAATTACACAAGAAGCTTTCAATATCAGAGCTCATTTCATCAATACGTCTTTGTACAGTGTTGTTACTCAAAGGAATTCTTTTGAGTATGTCAAATGGAGATTTGTGCAGAACAGTTTTTAAAACCTCTTCAACAGCGGGTAAAATTAACTGTTCTCCAATGGTGTGCGGTTTTCCAGATTTCGCTATAAGTAATGAGATATTGTAAGATGCCCGCAAGCCATCATCGTTACTTTGAGACGTTGAAGCGAACATACTGTGCACGGTGGGTCTCTTTTCATATTTTGCTTTCAATGTTTGAAAATATTTCAAATCTTTGCCTATTTTATCAGGATGACACCTTCTTAGATGATCTTCGAGCTTCGATGGTTTCATAGAGTCATTGCTCAAAACTTTGTTGCATAAAAGGCATATGGGCAATCGCTTGTCTGCCTTTGATGGAAGAAAACCAAATTTCAAATAATCAACATTGTACTGTCGACATTTCTTCTTAGATTCAGCCATGTTTCGTATCAGTTACCTAACAGGATATGGCTATCTTAACAAAAAGTTCAACCTTTCTCGGCTTTCTGTTCTTTTATGGAAGTATCTAATAATGGCTCTGTTTAGTTTTTAGTATTTAATTTTTATTACGTACCTACTACACGCAAACATTACAAATATACTTATTACAACATAAAAGTATGTATAACAAATAGGCAGGTAGGTACTTACTTTTTCCGACACTGGCAAACACTAACATTTCATTTATTTCACTTTACTTTACTTTTCGAAATTCCGAAAACAAATGAATAACGTTTGTCCTTGCCATTCGTATTTATATTAGTGAAGAATCAAACAAGTTCATGCAAGATTGCAAGCACACACAGCACAAGTCGTATTTCGTCCCTTTGCACGTCTGAACAAGCGTCGCGGGCGGCGGCGCGGCAGCGGCGCGGCAACGGCGCTTTGCAAGTCTCGACACGTTGTACTGAATATGGACTATGCAAGTTTTTACAAGTAACAGTCACTGAGCTTCTTAAAATATTATCTGCCTACATTGATAGGTGAAGTCAAGCCAACGTTTTAGTTCTTCACTATCGAAACCAGATAAATTTTCGTGCACCCCCACTTACGAATTGTGAACCCCCATTTTTTTGTCACGCCAACGTAGACCCCCGTCGAGTCTCCCGTGGACCCCTGGGGGTCCACCTGGACCACTTTGGGAATCAATGGCCTAAAGTATCACGCCTTGTACTCCGTGGGCGCGAATTTAGGGACACCCTGTATATATATATATATATATATATATATATATGTCCCATTTTAAAAGTTCCACCCTCATAACTTTTTTAATTTTGATTGTAGAAAAAAATGATTTAAATTCAATCGTTTACATTATAAACGAATATATCTCCAGTAAAAATGTTAAATCGTTAGACATCATACAATGTTAGACATTATACAATTAAATATTAAATCTGCTTGATTACGATCTGGGCACGCCAAGTTTTCATAATTTATTTCGATTTAAAGATTGTACGATTTAAAACTTGCGTATAGCGTTTTTTTTTAATTATATACATTATATAAAAAATGTTTCAGAAATGAAAAGAATCCTAATTCTAATTTAGTGTTGATTTTAAATATTTTAAAAATCAAGTTTCTCTAAATAAATATAAAATGCGTTTTAATTTTTTAGGGAGAATTTATGTATAATATTTCTACAATGTAAAATTGATTTCGTGGCAAATATTATATCAAATTTACAAATTGCTCTTAAGTACTTGACTAATGGTAATTATTGATTTCCTACTTAGTTTTGATATTTCATTTTTTTATATTTTTTTGTGATAAATATTTGTAAAGGTATTGTATTTTTGAAAAATGATTTTGTAAGAGAAAATTATTATAAATTATTTTTAAAGACTTTTTTCATTAAACATTTTGTTGCATATAAGGTAGAATATTTTTATATACTTGGCGTATTTTTTTAACCTTTGTACGTTTTTTTTAGAGAGATATCACATCTTTTTGTAAAATGTTATATTTTTTCTACAAATTAATTTTTGAGGAAAAATTTTTGTAAATTATTTTTAGGGACATTTTTTAATTAAACGTTTTGTTGCATACAAAACGAAATTTTTTTTATATACTTGGTGTATTTTTTTTATCTTCGCAAGGTTTTTTAGAGGGACTTCACATCTTTTTGTCAAATTTTATGTACTTTCGGTAAATTATTTTTTGAGAAAAATATTAGTAAATTATTTTTAGGAATAATCTTTTTTATTTTTAAAAATTGTTATAATACGCTTAATTAGTCTTTCTACAAGTCATAACTAATAGTACAGGTTTCATATTTTTGTGGTGCACCGTTTCTGAAATATTAGATTCCATCCTTAAGGGGTAGTTTTTAAAAATTATTATATACGCTTAATTAGTCTTTCTGCAAGTCATAACTAACAGCACAGGTTTAATATTTTTGTGGTGCAACGTTTCTAAAATATTAGATTTCACCCCCAAGGGGTGGTTTTTAAAAATTATTATTATATGCTAAATTATATTAATCATAGCATAAATTTCTTAGTTCCGATTAGTCAATCAAACGTTCTCAACATCGTTTTTTAGCTTTTAGCGTCAAGACGAACACAGCTTTAAGGTGATCTTGAAAATAAGAACAAATTGAATATCATTCAAATCAATCATATTAAGTCTGTACTAAACTATACATTGAATATTAAAGCTTAAAAATTGAAATTTGACTAATCAAAACAAAAAACCTATTTCTTTGTCTTGATTAGTCAAACAATTTTCAATTTTCAATTTTAATCTTTAACGCATAATCTGATACAGGCTTTAGGCTAGTGACACATACAAAAATGTAAGCAGTAAGACGTAAACAGTAAGCAAATCATTTTTATTCACTTATAAGCCGAATCTACAATCCACAATAAGTGTAGTAAACTTTAAGCTATAAGAAATTTATCAATCACAATTAAATGTGAGAGAAATAATCGAGTATGATTGGTTAATTTCTTACGGCTTAAGGCTTACTATGTTTATTGTAAATCCGGCTTTATTGCTGCGTTACTGCTCTATTACTTGATGTGACCGTGGCTCTTAATTAAAAACGAAAGTTCGAAACATTCAACAAAATGTTTTAGATAAATATTGTTTCTGAAGTGAAAAAAAGTTATGACTTATTTAATATTGGGAGATATACAGGGTGAGCCATTTTAATTTATCCACCCCAATAACTTTTTTATATTTGAATGTACAACAAAATGTTTCAAATAAAAGTTGCTTGACTTCAAGGGGGACAGAAGATGGGTGGCAAAAATTTGATCTTGGATAGTCATTTGAAAGTCGCATAAAGGTTACCTTCAATTTCTTAAACGGAATCTTCTATTTTTCATTGCATATTCTTATAGCTTATCTCGAGAGCTTTCCAAAACACTATAATTAAGTACCTTTTCATTAAGTACTTTTTGAGTTATAAGGCTTGAAATAATTTCTTAATTTTACATAAACCTTAAAATATCTAGTAAACCATTCATTTTTCGATTATCTTACCTTGATACTTTTATGTACAAAATAATGACAGGAATCAATTGGTGTAAAGAAAACACATAGTTGTTTTTAAGAAAAAATATGTAATTTGCAATTAACAATTCCATATTTTTTCTTAAAAACAACTGTATATTTTCTTTACACCAATTGATTCCTCTCATTATTTTGTACATAAAAGTATGAAGGTAAGATAATCGAAAAATGAATGGTTTACTAGATATTTTAACGTTTGTGTAAAATTAAGAAATTATTTCAAGCCTTATAACTCAAAAAGTACTTAATGAAAAGGTACTTAATTATAGTGTTTTGGAAAGCTCTCGAGATAAGCTACAAGAATATGCAATGAAAAATAGGGGGTTTCATTTAAGAAATTGAAGGTAACCTTTATAATGACTTTCAAATGACTATCCAACGTCAAATTTTTGCCACCCATCTTCTGTCCCCCTCGAAGTCAAGCAACTTTTATTTGAAACATTTTGTTGTACATTCAAATATAAAAAAGTTATTGGGGTGGATAAATTAAAATGGCTCACCCTGTATATTAAATTTATACTCTTAAATTTGATATTTTCTAACTCGACAAGTTTTCATTAAAATAGAATAACTTTTTAAAAACATTACGACGTTAGCTATAAGAATATGCAATAAAAGATATCTATTATAGATATCCATTAAAAATATGCAATAAGAGTATCCACTTAAGATTTCTATATTGATCTTGATGCAAAGTTTTCAAAGTCATTCTAAGATCAAATAACCTCCATCAGCTAATATATCTTATTGAATCCTAAAAGTTATCTTCTTCCTAAAAAAATTTATTTTTGAGATATTTGATCGTTACAGAATTTTTAGCGCTCATTGTGTGTGTGTGTGTGTGTATGTGTGTGCGTGCGTGCGTGCGTGCGCTCGCGCGTGCGCGCGCGTGTGTGAACATGATTTGATATGTGTGAATGTGATATGATGTTATGTGTCTAATAAATATAACTCATATAACATATACAGGGTGTTTCATTTTAATTTCCGCAGGCAAATATTTCGGAAAATAATGAAAAATCAAAAAAATGTTTCAGACAAAAGTTGTATGGTTTCTAGGGGGATATAAGATGGTGCCATTGGTTTGACCTTGACGAGTCATTTAAAGGTCACATGAAAGTCACTTCAATTTTTTTAAATGGAACACCCTATATATTTTTGCATATTCTTGTCACTCATCTCAAGAGCTTTTCAAAACACTATAATTAAGTTTTCATTAAGTACTTTCCAAATTATGAGGCTTGAAATTATTTCTTAATTTTACATAAACCGTAAAATATTTATTTTTTTATCTTATATTAATACTTTTATGTACAAAATAATAAGAAAAATCAATTGGTGTAAAGAAAACACAGAGTTGTTTCAAAGAAAAAATATGTAATTGTTAATTGCAAATTACATATTTTTTCTTAAAAATAACTATGTGTTTTCTTTACTCCAATTGATTCCTCTCATTATTTTGTACCTAAAAGTATTAAGAGTAAGTAAAATAATCGAAAAATGAAACATTTTTTCGATTTTTCATTATTTTCCGAAATATTTGCCTGGGGAAATTAAAATGAGACACCCTGTATATGAGTATATGTGAGTGTATGTGAGTATATATATATATCTTATGTATTAATTTTTTTATTCTTAATCTTTATATACGTATTTAGGATGTTGGTATGCACACCTGTGTGCAGGAAGGTTCTTTCTTACTGCACGCATAAACTCGGGCGGATCGCCCAATTTTTTTAAATAAATTTTATTATTGCGAAGATTGCAAAATGATAGAGACTTTTTTATTCGGTTTAATCCATTTTTAGCTGCATACGACGGATGGAGCGATTGACTTTGGACATTCTGTATAACGATTATTTTGAGGACAATTTTCAAACGCAATGATTATTTCTGGGACACAACTAAATATGTATTATAATACATATGTATTATACATGTATCGTTGAATCGCTCAAAGCAAAACAAAGTAAAATACTTTTTTTATTATTAGTTCTTTATTTAATACTATATACATATACTAGTATTTTACATTCAGAAAATCAATCTGTGTAATTTCGATTTTCTTTCATAATTTCGATTCTCTTGTATTCACTTTATTGACATAAGAACAGAGATATTCGCCTAGGGCAATTAAAATAGGGCATCCTGTATAAAAATAATATTAAAATAATTATATTAATTATTTAGTAAAATTTAATTAAATTAATTAAAGTTATTAATAATGGGACAACCTGTATATAAATTGTATTAAAATTGTATAATATAAATAAATTGTATATAATTAAATATATTAAAATAATGATTTTATTCTTATGTCAATAAAGTGAATGCAAAGAAAAGAATCGAAATCATACAGATTGATTTTTTGGATGTAAAATATAGTATTATATAAGGGATTAATAATAGAAAAAAATTTTTTATATTTTGTTTCACGTTGATCACATAGCCTCGTAATATGTACAGTAAATCTCGTTTGCTTACAAGTAACATCAAGTGTCACTCCGATTTTTTTGAAACTGTGCACACACATATAGAACTTCAAAAAATATTTGACCCGTGCTTTTTATTCTTACTTACGTCACGGGCGCATTCCGCGCGAATCGCCGTCGGATAGTCAGAGTCGGAATCAGGATTCGTTTTGACGTAATAAGAGCGAGAGCATGTATGTGTAACAAAATGTTTATTAAGGCAGATGTATTACAGAATGTGTTAATTATAATAATTCTGTACGGAGCGCGTGTTTATTTTTGAGCGCGGTGAATCGGTGTGCGTTGCGCTTTTTTTTCTAGCCGTGCGTGTCCGGCGGTAAGTCTAGCCGCGTTTTTACAAACGTGCGTATTCCTTCGCGTATTTCTTTCGCTATCGTTTCTGCGAATTACGAGTTTAATTCGGCGTAAGCGTCTTTCGCTGAATCGTGGATGTAATTCCCGGTGTAACAGGAACGTTTCCAGGAAGCGTTGTGCCGGCGAGAATCACTCGCCCGAGGCAGCTCTCCTCTCTGCCCCGAGGTATGATGCACAACGTAAGGCGGTTGGATGTTGGACCGTTTTCACCGAGATCTCTCGGTTGAACCGGAGTGCGCTCAGGTTCGTTTGGCGGTCGGAAAAAGTGGCTGGATGGACTAGCCGTATAATGATCGAGAGTTTCTCGATAGAGGAAGAGTGCTCTCTACCTCTGGTTCTATATTCGGCGTTTGCTAGGAGCGGTTTAGGATTTCGAGTCGTCTCACTGGTGCGAGTGGAATCGGAAAAGGTGATTAGATTGCCGAGTATGCCCTTTTTATACCGGCTAATTACCCGCGCGTCGGCGCGCGGCGGATTTATCCCTTCCGAACGGGTTTCAGGGAAACGGTACGGTCGGGCCCGTTCGGAGGGATTCGGGTGTCGCGCCGAACGCGGGTTTTCGCCGGTCGGCGGTTCGGGGTGCCTCGGCAATCTTCGGTTTTTTCTGGCTCGGCAATTAACGGCCTAACACCGTTCGAGTTTTTTGAATTATTTAAAAATGTGGGCGCACCGCGCCCCTGCCTTTGCCCGGCGGGTGTTCTGCCGGGCGGCAGCTTCCGGCGGTCGCATGCCGGGAATAACGATGCGTTTTAGGGGGTGCACGGGGTGCATCGTTACACTTATAAAACGTTTTAATGATAGAAACTATTCTCGAAATAGACCTTTTCAACCTCATGTATAGTAACTTTTTAGTTATGATACCTAATAATAGATACCTAATAATAGATATATGTACAGATAAATATATAGTGATTGCTTCGGGGACTTTAGATGCATATTGATTATTTTGAGGACTTTAGATGTATATTGATTACTTTAAGGACTTTAGATGTATATTGATTACTTTAAGGTATTTTATATTCTGGTTATAAACTTATTCTATTTAATTGTAAGTATGATTTAAAAAAAAGACATTATTTACGATACAATTGATACATAAAAATGATACATCAATAAAATTACATATATAATTACATAAATAAAAAAATTTTCTTATACATAAAACAATTTCTAGTCACAGCATATTTTAACATTAATTTTTATTTCATTAATGTGAATGACCAATTGTTTTAACCAAAGAGGAGAAATGCTTTCTTCTTGAATCTGTAAAGAATTTGGATCACTTTTTCAAATAAATAAAATTTATTTAAACAAATTAAATCATTTGATGAAAGTAATAATGTTAAAATGTTGTTATCACTAGAAATTGTTTTATATATAAGATATAATTTTTTTTATTTATATAATTATTTTTTATCGCCAAGTGTATCATAAATAATATGTCTTTTTTTAATCATACTTACAATTAGAATAAGTTTATAATCAGAACATAAAATACCTCAAAGTAATCAATATATATCTAAAGTCCCCAAAGTAATCAATATACATCTATAGTCCCCAAAGTAATCACTATATACTTATCTTTACGTATATCTATTATTAGGTATCATACATTGAGTATAATTAAAATACACACATCAATAGCTAATCACGCATCGTATACAACTGTTATTTTAATTGAAAAAAAAGTCCTCAAAGTAATCGATTTGTGTATATATATATATATATATATGTAATAATTTTTAAGTCTTTTAATTTAAAATTATCTTTAGCCCCGGTCCAAGAACATTGGGAAGCAAGATT
This sequence comes from Camponotus floridanus, assembly GCF_003227725.1. Lineage (NCBI taxonomy): Eukaryota > Metazoa > Arthropoda > Insecta > Hymenoptera > Formicidae > Camponotus > Camponotus floridanus. The sequence continues at coordinate 52,942 of NW_020229478.1, read as the reverse complement.
GTTGGAAAATAATTTTTGTAATGCTCTTTTTAGTGCATCTTTTGTTGTAACACCACCAATCATGACTAACATACTGACCTACAACAAAATTTTTTATGAATTATGTATATTTGTTCTTATTTATACAGTGAAAGATATCTGTTCGGGATCGCACCTTTGAATTGCGATTTTGTTTTGCCGGTACACACCCGAGTGGGTATTGCGAGCTTGACGTATATGTGATTTCACGAGGTGTGAGTGATAGGGTTGAGAAAGATACACTTTGCTTCTGTTGGTGTGTCACAGTAATGTTCACAAGCGAATTACTGTCCGTTTTATTGCACTATAACAGTATAAATTTACAATGATCAAGAACGTTCGCGGGACGCGAGACGCTCTTTTTAACAGTTTGAGCGCGTTGGACGTTATACAAGATTATGTAAGATCACACGATACAATTGTTCACTTGATATAAGCGATACAGCGCGTTATCAGCTGTTCGCGAGAGCGAGCGAGACCGCACTATTCATGATTGCACGCACGAGATTGAGAGAGACAGCGCTCTATCGGGCTGTCTGTGAGAGCGAGCGAGACGGCGTTCTATCGACCGTTCGCGAGATCGAGCGAGACCGCACTATTCACGAGTGCACGCACGACATTGAGAGAGACAGCGCTCTATCGGGCTGTCTGCGAGAGCGAGCGAGACGGCGCTCTATCGGCCGTTCGCGAGGTCGAGCGAGACCGCACTATTCACTGGTGCACGCACGAAATTGAGAGACAGCGCTCTATCGGGCTGGCTGTGAGAGCGAGCGAGACCGCACTTTCCACGGTTCGACACGAAACTGAGAGAGATAGCGCTCTATTGGGCCGTCTATGAGAGCGAGCGAGACCGCACTTTCCCCGGTTCGCGTGAGAGCGAGCGAGACGGCGTTATGTCACAAGCACACGACTGAGCGGAATGAGAAAGAGGCACCTCTCACTCAGAGTGGAGGCGCTCCGATGAATCCCGGCACTTGCTCTCCGAATTTTCTCGTGTGATACGGATTCGTTCAACTGAGTTCGAATTGATTATTCGCGATGCTTTATACAATGGCTAGTCGGTTTATGCACTCGCGACTTTAACGTCTCACTTACGATTTACTTACTAGATCTACTTTACTAGAAATTTCTCGAACTTTTCACTTCCGATTCGCTCTCGATTACTTGCACTTTCAAAGACTCTTTATGAATCCGTAATGACTCAGCATTGACTTCACAATTATTTCGCAATGACTCAGCAGTAACTCAGCGGGAGAGAGCCTTTCTCCCGATAATAAGGAATCGATTGCGCATCGGATGATCCTATTTCAACGTATCACGGTTTGTCACGTCAAATCGCGTGATGTTTCGAGTTTCTAATTGGCCAGGACCATGTATGTTTACGCGGTCACGCGGATCCTGGCTGATTTCGAAAAAACCGTACGGAATTAGATATTTGCGAGTTCAATTTAGCGCTCACGGATGGCGCCAGATGGGGAGTGATATTTTACTTCTAAATTCAAGGCGAATCCTGAACAATATCCGATATGTTTATCAGATATCTTTTAGATAATTTTACATGTAAATTAATATAAATTTTATATACAATATGTAATTAATTTATTGTATTTCTTTTGTAACAAGTATATGTGTATACACAGACAGACAGCAGATAGAGAGAGAATGTATGTGTTCACATGTGTGTCTATATGTGTATAGCGACCAGCTGATCGCAGCAGGCGCCCCGCGTAAGCGCCCGCGTCTGACGGTGAATCGCGTCACCCTTGCCTGCCTCTTCCCTGCCGAAAATGGTCGATTAAAACCGATTAAAACATAATCCGTTTTAATCGGTTCAATCCGCGCCCGGATTAAAAAGTAATCGATTTTAATTCCGAACAAATTACAATCGGTTTTAATATCGCTTTCGCGAATTATTTCCAATCCGAAATCATTACATTTTAATCCATATTGTTGTCAATCTAAATAAACACGAATAATCGGATTTAATGTATAATCCAAAATAATCCGCCTAGTATGCAATTTTAATTCGTTATAATAATAGCCAATTTTTAGTAATTGAGTTGATTGTAATCCGGTTTAATCCAAAATTCACCGATTTCAGGGATAATAACTAAATCGGTTTTAATGCAATAAAAATCAAATTTTTGTGTAAGCAACAGTAATTTATTTTAATTTGAAATTCTAAGATTTTTCGGATGAAAATAAAATCGGATTTAATGCAATTAAATCGAATTTTTGTCATAAATATTATATTCGACTGTGTGTATATAAATGAAAAAACAAAATTATATTTATTACAAAGTTTTATTTATCATTGAATTTCAAATATATTCGGAGGTTTGCATAAATATCTACAATATCCTACATCTATGTGAATAACTTTACTTTTGACATCGCTTATGGAAACTATTGAGCTGTGTACATAATCTTCTGATTCTATCCTATCCATGTACGACATATTAAACGGTTTGTTGGAACTAATTGTAATTTTTGATATTTGCATGTGACATTCATTATTTAATAGAATGATGTGTATTATTTGACCATATTCGCCTGAATGTAACTGAATCATTGTATCGTTCGTCCTTCTCGCTTTGTGATACTTCTGGCTGTGAAATACAACGCCTCTAATTATGCATTTTTTATATGCTTTATATATTTTATCATCGCATTTTACTTGATAGCATTTGCCAATGAAAGCGACATTGTTGTCATCATACGTGTCGGATTTTGATAAATGTTTATATTGAAATAAATTTGTGCAGTAGTCACGCACGGCAGATACATCACAGTAATCTACATTATCCGTTAGAAAGTGCAATATCTCCAAGGACTTTTTCGACATTTGCTGGTCAATTCCGTTTGGACCATTCATACATTATTTTAATTTATATATATTACTCTCAAAAGGAAATGTGGAAGACCACAAAGGACCCGTTTCTTTTACTGACTGCACTATATGCAATAAAGTGTGCACATTAAAAGTCATCTTTTGTCGTCCATAGTACACTTCAAAATAACCTGCAAACTTCAATAAATCGTATTCACACTGTTTCAGTTCATTTGCAGTTATTTCAGTTTTTAACAATACGTACAAACTATTTACAAGTAAGGAATAGTGCGTAAATGCATCCTGATTTAAAACGCCGTTAAAGCATGGCAAACTATAATACAATAGCCATGACTTTTCCGCTGATGCCTTCCACTTTGCGATCATGCAAAGATTCCGGAAGTCTATGAATATCTTGAGTCGGTTTTATTAAACTCAAGCGTTGGTTAATAGTATCTTGCTCGGCTTTATTCAATTTAAAATACGACTTAGAATCTGAAGCAGTCCACTGATTCCAAATGTATTTGCTTACACCACAGAAAATACCATGCATGTATTCATAAGCAAATGACCAAACCATGTCAATTTGTGGAATTTGAGATACTGAGATATCACCTCGTACGCCCATTTCACTGCTTTTTTTTAAATCACGTACAAGTTGAACATTCTTGTGATGACTATCAGCAGTCCGTAAAGGTGGATCATGTTCACGTATGGGATATCTTATTCCATGTATTTCTGCGACGTATTCTCCGGGGTGATAGCACCAACTACAGCCATATCTTCCATTAAATTGCACTCTATTTTGCATGATTGGACGGCAGACGGAATCAACGGAACACGCTAAGGGTCAAAATTTTACAAGAATTTTTTTATTATTATTTATATTAGGACCACAAACAGTAATACCGTTATTGTAAAGGTAAGAAACTTGATCATTAAATTTTAAAAAATACAAGTCCAGTAATTTACTGTTCGGTTCGTGAGTGCACATTAGTAGGCCGGCTAAAAGAACGTATTTAAATCTACTCTTAGGTGGTAAACAATTTAAAATTATTTGTAGTGGCCAAAATCCTCGTTTCCCACTTTTAGTTAAAGGGGCGCCATCAGTACTGTAATTGAATGTTATTATGAAATTAACAGCTTTCGAAATATTTCTATAAATTTCACTGTCGTAAATATCTGTTATAATATTTAAGTTATTGGCATGACTATTACTTTTTGATGAAATAAAATCGAATATCTCAGCTTTGATTGCTTCGTGAGAAAAAAGCATTTCTAACTGATATCTTACATCAATTGACATGAAGTAATTATTGGATCTCAATGAAATTACATGTTTTTTTTTACAAGAGTCACACGTTATTGATTGTTTTATCAACTTTTTTCTCGACGTCGAATACAGAATTTTGGTATGACACTTGTCGCAGAAATAGTGATAAACTACTTTGCTGTCTGGTGGATCGAATGCTTTAGCTAAAGTATATTTGGAAATATTAATTTTTTCGAATTTTAGCCCGGCCAATAATTTTATCATGTTTATAAGCGCAGATTTTGCAACGTCTGACAGCTTAAATCGGAGTGAAAATGCGACGACTATTATCATTATGTCTCGTATTGTCAAATTGGACTCTGGAAATAATACAGTATCGTCGAATGCGATATCGTCTTCTTCACTCGTTTGCTCCTCAATACATTTATCGTTGTCATCCACATCGCTTTCGGTAATATAACTATCTTCGTCATCTTTTTCTTTTCTCGTTTCACTTTCGTTGTCGTCACAGTCGTCCGTTATTCTATTATCCATACTTTCTTCGTTATTTATTTCATTTTCATCGTCGATGCAATCTATGTCACTACTGTTAAATTTATTACTGTTAATTGTGTCGTCATTATCTCCTTTATTTCTTGCTGTCTTTGTCGTACATGGGGAATACTGCATGGTAATGTCATTCGCATCAGATCTCTCGCTGCAATCCCCCAGTTGTTCGGCAATGTTATTGTAATCGTCTCTACAAGCAGCATTTCTGATGCCTTTATGGACTCCAGTATTATCTGTATAAGAATTATATAATTTAGAATTGTAATGTAGAGTAAACCCAGATATAAAAATTAAGCGATTGTTGTAAATAAAGTGTATTTCAGAAATGAAGAAAATATTGCGAAAGTATATATCATATGTCATATTTTCTTAACTTTTTGATATATTAGAAGTATGATATATATATATTGATATATAAGAACTGATGAATGAGACATTATTCCGGTGCAAAAATTATTTCCTAACAAACAACACGTGTTACGACTTACAATATTTGCAATCCTATAACATTATTACTAATATAATGTAACAATTATACTATTTATTTAAAAAATAAATGAAAAAAACATACATTCTTCTAGGGAAAAAAATATTTTGTGACAGAAATTTACGATTATTAGTAAATGAATTTGTTGCCAATCTGTTGGCATATTGTGCACATTTTGCTTACTGGGTCATAATAAATAAGCTATTATTGTACTGTTTTCATTTTCAAAGAAACCGTTTTACAAAAAAATAAAATCATATTAATGCACAATTCATAATATGTAGATTATGAATTTATATTATTTACTCACTTTCAATATTACAATGTTGAGCTATGGCAAGAGTTTTCCATATTGCTGATGTGCGTGGAGATACATTGTACTCGTATAATTTTTCGTAGTTCTTGTATAAACCCATTTTATAACGTCTTATTTTTTTACGATTTTCCATGTTGGGGTATCGTCGTTATACTATCTGATATACTTTCATCTAGTATTGTATATGCAGCGTGAAACATTATGTACAACTTATTTTTAACACATACTTGAAATAATTGTGCATCAGCAAATAGTAGAATTTATTTATTTTCTACATATAGTTCAATCATGAACAAAATTCAATCACGTGTTCCTGTTGCACCGCATCTGAATTTAGTTGAGAACGCCGCAACGACAAAAATGGAAAGAGCTCATCATAAGCGAAGAAAGGCGCAAATTGCAAAAACTGTATGTATTTCGAACAATAACACTCGTGCGACAATAATCCGATGTTACACTGTTATTATAGGCATTCGTAATAATATATTGTAAAGAATCACTAATCTTTATCCTGTGTAACCTTTATTCCTGGATTACGGTTATGTTAGGCAGTCTGCGTGTGTAGTGGCTACTTCGCTTTGATTATGGGCGCTTGAATTGCGACCGTTGCGACAAGCGACAACCGGTCGAGCATGTGCACGCAGGCTCGTGCCAGTCAAGACTGTCATTCACTTCTATCGCGTGACGGGGGATCAGGACTCGAGTCGATGCAGCGAAGCGGGAAGCATCGTGCTGCTCAAAACGTTCTGCGGCATGTGTGCAGAATAGATTTTGTCTGAAAACCGCTTAATCTCGTAATACCAGGTCGATCGTTACAATATTCACATTTCACTGTTTTCTTTGTAAGTTAAAATTTTTTTATAACAAAAGAACAAAATGTACGCGTATGTGAAACTCCTTGATGGTCCTAACAGAGGGAAAAAAATAATTGTGCGTACCTCTGAAATCCGAAATTTTTCAATAAACACACATAAAAACAATGTTAAGTATCACGTGGAGGTGAAGAAAAAAATGTGCTTAGGAATAATTATGTTATTAGAAGGTATGTAATGCACATTTTATTTCTTAACAAAATTATTTTGTTTAAAAATATGAAACTAATATATACCTCTTTATTTTAAATCAGACATGAAACGCGTAATTTATTATTTTGCAGACTCGAAAGATGATATCGAAAAGCGACTGGAAACTTTGAAAAGGTTGCCTGCTATTCCGGAACGTTTGATGATAACGGCATCGAGTAGCTCATCATCCTCAGATGAAATCATTAATTTATCACTTAACAGTATGACATCTTCGAAAAGTACACAAGAAAGTAATTCAGTAAGTTTATATTTTTCATGTTCAAATTGTATAATATACGTATAATATACAATATATTATATAAATAATAATCAGAATCGTTAATTTTATTTTATTTTATTTTATATTATATATCTTATATATTGACATTCATGTTTAAGGTTTTGGAAAAAGTATTATCAGTGAAACTGGAAAAGTTATCGAAACAGTCGCCTACAATAAAAGATGTCGATGAAAATGCTAATGAACAGGTATAACATAAAATGTTTGCAACAAATTTTATGTACATATATTCCAAAGTATTTTCATCAAAATACATAGTGTTACTTAATTATTTCTCTTATGTTTCTTATAAATAATTAAATATATATTATATATTATAGTTAGTATTATATATTATAGTTAGTTTTTTGTATTAGTAGGATCTTTGGGATAAATGAAATTATTTTACTTATTCTGTATCAATTTGTGCTTCGAACACTGAGCCCCGCTTATTCTTATTTATTATTAACTTCCAATTACGATCTTTTTGTAACATTTTTTGTAGTTTTTTTACAGAAACACGCTTTTAATTTTAGGAATTAATTTTACTTTACTTTTTTGTCTTGTTTTGGTTTCTTGTTTTTCCTCTTTTTCTTTTTTTTATTATTCTGTTTTTAAATCTAATTAATATATTGACTTACATCTGCTCTGTTTTCTAAAGCTTGATGACAACTTTTATATTAAAATCATACGAAATTGAATATAAAAAATGTAGAATATTTTGCTATCAATATTTTAACTGTGTAAATATATTGCAATTTCAATGGGAAACTTTGATTGAAGCAATCTCGGCTTGTAATTCCAATCAAGTATAACAAGGAGGCAGAGCAGATTGATATACGACGCAAAGCTGACAGAGCAAAGCTAAATGGTTGGGATTGCTGGGAATGTGAAAAAGTAATATCAATATATAATTACACAAAATATGTACACATAAAGGAAATATTTTCATTATAAAGAAGTATTAATTTTTCTAATTCTGTATGTAATCTTTTAGTATTACAAGAATTTATCACTGTCAAAAGACAAATTGCAGAAGCGAAAAAATAAATGCGCGCGGCATAAGTATGAGAGACCTAAAACACCAGATGGTATATTTATAATGTTATATTATAATTTCTCATGACTTTTATGATACATTATATAAAATACAGTTGTATATAATTGTATAAAATGTTATATAAAATATCTTTTTTTTCTTAAAAGGATTTTGGGATCCACTAATTCCTGAGACACAGTCGTCGGAATGTATAGAACCAGCATTAGAAGGGGGCTGCATTAATTCGGAGGTATTGTACAATATTTTTAAGTATATTACAAATAAATCATTAGAACTTAATAAATTTATTTATTTTTATAATTATTTATTTTTATAACTGCAATATATTTTTTGCATGTTCAGATAAATAATAATATTTGAAATGAACGCGAAGGCAAAAACGTAGTTTTAGATTGGTATTTAATTCTATGACAATAGAGGTAAATATTAAAAACTAAACTTATTTATTCTATGACGTTATTTTTTAGACGATTGAATTTGAAGAAACCGATCTATTACAAGCGAATGATTCGAAAAACGTTCCATTACAAGCGAATGATTCGAAAAACGATCCATTACAAGCGAATGATTCGAAAAACGATCCATTACAAGCGAATGATTCGAAAAACGATCCATTACAAGCGAATGATTCGAAAAACGATCCATTACAAGCGAATGATTCCAAAAACGACCCATTACAAGCAAATGATTCGAAAAATGATCCATTACAAATGAATGATTCGAAGGTACATATTTAATTAATAATTAATAATTTCTGCAATTTGACCACACGTTGTTCTGAAACCATTAATGTATTTAATTTTATTATTGTAATTAACAATTTATTTTTGCTACACGCATTGATCAATTGGAATTCATATCACTGTGTTTTTTTAGATTTCTAAATATGAAGAAAGCACCACTGATGTAGACAACCATATTTCAGAGGTATATAATAATTTTATCATGCATTGTTTTCTAAGTACTGTAATCAGTGTACCCCAAAAAGATCCTAAAAGTCGTTTTTAAACGTTTATACATTGTGACATTTTTGTGCGAAGATAACTAACGTTGTTCAAGATTTTAAAGCTGAAAAGTTATTTTTTATTGTAATTAATTTTCATAATAGCTTATAGTAAATGTTTAGTCGAAATATTGTAAATATTTCATTGAAATATTGATGAAAATTATTTTATCTCATATGTCTTTACATTGGATACATTTTCCTCTCTGCAATATACATAGTACTCTGCTATAGTAGTAGTACTCTATTATACATTTATAACTTAAATTTTTGTACTCATTTTTTGCAGTTAAAAAAAAGATCGTTGCTCAGTGCAAAAACCTCGAAATTACAATCAAGGATTGAAGAATTACAGGAACGCAATGACAAATTACGAAATGAACGTAAAGAAATAAAACAAAAGCTGGAGGAAGCAATGTCCGAGTTGAAAAATGTAAGAAAATTAAACGAACGACTGCAAATGGCGTTGATCGATAAAATTGACGAATGCGAAGGTAGGAAATTGTGTATACATTATCTTTCTTATCAGTTTATAAAAGTACCAGAAATTCTTGAAGTATAATAAATGCACTAATAAGTGATATTACATTCTGTATGGCTACCCAGATAACACAGAAAGGTCAAAAGATATCTTAAAGATGTAAAAGACAATAAGACATCTTTAAGTCATCTTTTTAGTTATCATAAAATAAAGTTAAAGGCTTCTTTAAATTAACAAATCAAAAATTAATATTGAAAGGCAGTTAAGAGCCAACGCAGTTGGCGTGGATAGAATAATTTCCAGAACAGCGACTTGATTTTAACGATCCATTCGCTTTATTCCAAACGTTTCGGACTCGATTCGAGCCTTCTTCAGTGATTCTAATACAAACCAAGAAAAATAAATAAATCAGATGAGAACAGAATAAAAACGCAGTATCAATAAAATACAATAGAAAGGAGAAAGCATAATCACAAGCATGCATGGTCTATAGAAGTGACGCGACTTCGTCAAGGCTGATCTATCCGAGAACGTACGATGCAAAAAGCCCTCTCAACGGTACAAAGCGCGAAGAGCGATGCACTGACAAAATAAATATAATCAAAACTAGTCACACATCTTAAAAAAGAGAGAAATTCATTAACTATCGTCAAAGATCACTCACTCACTCAGACAAGAGACGGACCAGCAGAAACGACACGAAATAATCGACACGCTAACAATCGAATGAGCGGATAATTCGAACGGTAACGGTGATAATGTAAAAATGTGGTCGGCAATAACAAACCATATATACAGAGGACAAAGACAGTCAGAACAGAAAACAACCCGTTAAATTTTCGGCATGTTTTCAACAATCGACAGGCATGAAGTATTTAATTTTAAAGTGTCGCTTTGGAGGTTCAATGCATTCTTTTGGCACTTAATATAAATCATTTCCGATATTAGTCTTTTTCCTAAAAACGCTTCCTCATCCAAAATCTCAACGTCCTCGAAATCAAAAGTGTGATTAAGCGCTCTATGTTCGGCAATGACGGACGTAAGGCTTCTTCTATGTTCTTTGACCCTCGTTCTTAGCAAACGGCCCGTTTGTCCTACGTAGGACGCGTCACAATCTGTGCAATTAATTTTGTACACGATATTACTGCGCGAATCCTTCCGTAAACGGTCCTTGCCGACTTTAATAAATTTGCGCAAATTGTTTATTCCGGTGTAAGAAAGCCTAACATCAAGGTCTCTCACACAGTATCGGAAACGTTCTGAAATGTTCTTCACATATGGAACATTAAAATATGTGATCTTACTTCCACCTCTCTCATCGTCAATCACACTCTCATCATCCCTCAAAGCGTTGTCACGTTTCTTCTTGAATCTATAAAAAAGGATATTAAACCGATCGACAATCGTGCGAAAGATAAGAGAGAGCGGATATCCATTGTTCAGAAGGATGTTAAGAACAATTTCGAGATTTTCTTTATGAAATTTAGGATGAGAAAGCCAAAAGACCTTATCTATTAAACCAATGATCGTGCCCTTTTTCTGGCAAAGGGGATGTCGCGACTCGAAGTGGAGGTACCTTCCCGAGAAAGTTGGTTTATGAAACCAGTTAAATTCAATATATCCATTCTCTAAAATAATTGTGATGTCAAGAAAATTCAACCGGTTGTCGACGCCCTCCTCAATAGTGAATTGCAACCTTGTGTGGAACGAGTTAAAAGTGTTCAAGATAATATTGAGCATTGAGCATTGAGCTGCAAGATTTGGAGGCAAGGGCGATCGCGGCTCTATCTATGCATCTTCCCTTTTATTTTAGATATGTTGACGACATCGTGTTGGCGGCCCCCTCCTCAATGCTCAATGCTATCTTGAACACTTTTAACTCGTTCCACACAAGGTTGCAATTCACTATTGAGGAGGGCGTCGACAACCGGTTGAATTTTCTTGACATCACAATTATTTTAGAGAATGGATATATTGAATTTAACTGGTTTCATAAACCAACTTTCTCGGGAAGGTACCTCCACTTCGAGTCGCGACATCCCCTTTGCCAGAAAAAGGGCACGATCATTGGTTTAATAGATAAGGTCTTTTGGCTTTCTCATCCTAAATTTCATAAAGAAAATCTCGAAATTGTTCTTAACATCCTTCTGAACAATGGATATCCGCTCTCTCTTATCTTTCGCACGATTGTCGATCGGTTCAATATCCTTTTTTATAGATTTAAGAAGAAACGTGACAACGCTTTGAGGGATGATGAGAGTGTGATTGACGATGAGAGAGGTGGAAGTAAGATCACATATTTTAATGTTCCATATGTGAAGAACATTTCAGAACGTTTCCGATACTGTGTGAGAGACCTTGATGTTAGGCTTTCTTACACCGGAATAAACAATTTGCGCAAATTTATTAAAGTCGGCAAGGACCGTTTACGGAAGGATTCGCGCAGTAATATCGTGTACAAAATTAATTGCACAGATTGTGACGCGTCCTACGTAGGACAAACGGGCCGTTTGCTAAGAACGAGGATCAAAGAACATAGAAGAAGCCTTACGTCCGTCATTGCCGAACATAGAGCGCTTAATCACACTTTTGATTTCGAGGACGTTGAGATTTTGGATGAGGAAGCGTTTTTAGGAAAAAGACTAATATCGGAAATGATTTATATTAAGCGCCAAAAGAATGCATTGAACCTCCAAAGCGACACTTTAAAATTAAATACTTCATGCCTGTCGATTGTTGAAAACATGCCGAAAATTTAACGGGTTGTTTTCTGTTCTGACTGTCTTTGTCCTCTGTATATATGGTTTGTTATTGCCGACCACATTTTTACATTATCACCGTTACCGTTCGAATTATCCGCTCATTCGATTGTTAGCGTGTCGATTATTTCGTGTCGTTTCTGCTGGTCCGTCTCTTGTCCGAGTGAGTGAGTGATCTTTGACGATAGTTAATGAATTTATCTCTTTTTTAAGATGTGTGACTAGTTTTGATTATATTTATTTTGTCAGTGCATCGCTCTTCGCGCTTTGTACCGTTGAGAGGGCTTCTTGCATCGTACGTTCTCGGATAGATCAGCCTTGACGAAGTCGCGTCACTTCTATAGACCATGCATGCTTGTGATTATGCTTTCTCCTTTCTATTGTATTTTATTGATACTGCGTTTTTATTCTGTTCTCATCTGATTTATTTATTTTTCTTGGTTTGTATTAGAATCACTAAAGAAGGCTCGAATCGAGTCCGACACGTTTGGAATAAAGCGAATGGATCGTTAAAATCAAGTCGCTGTTCTGGAAATTATTCTATCCACGCCCTACAACTGCGTTGGCTCTTAACTGCCTTTCAATATTAATTTTTGATTTTTAGTTATCTTTTAGACATGTGTGTTGTCTGAGCAGTCTTGTACTTTTTTTTTTAATCGTTATGATTATAGATAAAAATAACCAAAATATTTTAATTTTTACAGCAACGCTGAAAACCATATTGACTGCCAATATCAACATGCAGTATGAAAATAATTTTCCACCAATTTTGACAAGACAGTCTAATGGGATGGTAATGAGTACAGGCTTTTCCATGTATTATTTATAAAAATTGTTCGTCGTGGTAATAAAAATAAATGTATGCACTACAGATCCACATTGGGCGAAACGAGTGGATTAGTGAAATCCACTATAACAGAGTGTGCAACTCGTCGAAAACTCCTCGTCAATTTGCAAGTAACATTATTTTCCCTGTTTTCGACGATGAATTGCTCATGACTAACACTATTACAGGATACACTAGTGCACGACACGGTGAAAAAAGACTATGCAATAAACTGAACGAAAAGAAATTGGGGGCTTGTGAAGGTAAAACGTGTTTAATTGTTCATATAATATCAATATAAATATATAAGAATGTAACGTTTATTACTAATAATTTCTAAATAAAATCAATGGAATATTTTAGTAATCGGTAATCGTTTTATAATTAATCGTTTGAGAATACTATGTTATTTTAATGTTTTGTTTTTTAAGAACATAGTATTGAGTTAAAGTATTTTTGTCATTTTTATTTTTGTTCATACAGATGTATACAAGCATTGGATAAATAACACGTATAAAAAGCAATTTGCTGACGCTCCTCACAAAGACAATACTAATGAGAGAATTATCGAAATTTTATTATTACGTGGGAAAAAAAACTTGCTGATTTAAAGAAAGGTTCGCGTGAAAAAGTCATTGACGAAAATGCGAAAAAGCGAAAATGACAAAACAGCGATAAAAACAAAAGCAAGAAAAGTAAAAGCAGCGAAGAGACTGACGAACGAAGCGAGGAAGACGTAAATGTTGAGGATGACGAAGATAGTCGTCTTTACGATTACTCGCCCGAAATTCATTCATCGTAATGGTCAGAAAAGTTTGTTCTTTTAAATATCAGTTGTGTTTCGAATTTCTTTTGCAAGTTTTCAACAGTATGAAAGTATTTTAAATTAAAAAAAAGAAAAATATATAGAAATAATATTGTATAAGAATAGTACTGTAAAACAAAAATTGTTTCTTTTGTTAAAATGTTTTTGTTTATGTTTAAACAATTTTGTGTTTTTGAAGATTTTATTTCCAATTTTAATACAAATTGTTTGTATTACTTAAAGTTTTATACCATACAGTTATGATGTGTTATTCATTTATCATAAGTTTACGTTTTGTTATAATATGAGTTTATTATAAGGTTTTAAAACTAATGTGTTAAAGGAAATTCAACCAAGCAGTATCGTAAAATATATGACAGTATTCTTGTAGAATGTGATAATTAAAATAAAATTTTCATGAAATATAAGCAAGACATTTGACACTGTTTTAATTGTCTATCGCGATGTAATCCGCAAAATCGTAGAATTTCAAATAGCAACGGATTATTTTTGTCATCCTTCGACAGATTCACAACGCATTAAAACCGATTTAACTATAACTTATGAAATCGTATAATTTCGGATTGAGATGGATGTATATCACCCAACATTAATCCGCCAGAATTTGACTATTTTCAATCTGCTTTAATATCGTTTTTGATACAGAAATCCCGATCGATTTGAATTACTTTTTGTTTTAATCAACCATTTTCGGCAGAGTATATTTTCAATCGGTTTTAATACCGTATTTTCGGTGCAGAAATCCCGATCGATTCGAATTACTTTTTATTTTAATCAGTTTTAATCGACCATTTTCGGCAGGGTTGTATCCGACCCGTCATGCGTTAACTATTTTCTTTAATAATTCGAAAACTAAGCTTCGGACGAAATTTTGCAAAAGGAAAAATCATCTTAGAATTGACTCAACAATGTGTCATTTTACGGACACAGGGGTTATTTTGAATCACCCTGTATATGTATATTATATACACCGTGGCCGATTTTAATCGACGCACCTGAATATCTCCGTTGGTAAGCCGAATACGAAAAAATGTTTCAGACAAAAGTTGTATGGTTTCAAGGAGGACATAAGATAGTGTCATTAGTTTGATCTTGAAGAGCCACCTGAAGGTCACGTGAAGGTCAGCTCCAACTTTTTAAATGGGACACCCTATATGCTTTTGCATATTCTTGTAGCTTATCTCAAGAGCTTTCCAAAACACTATAATTAAGTTAGTTAGTTTGTCCCATTTAAAAAGTTGAAGGTAACCTTCACGTGATCTTCAGGAAGCTCTTCAAGGTCAAACTAATAACACCACCTTCTGTTCCCTTTGAAACCATACAACTTTTGTCTGAAACATTTTTTTTTTTTTTTTTTTTTTTTTTTTTTTTCCAATTCCCCCTCGGGTCCTGGTTCGGCCGTTAAGACGGCGACCAGACCGAGGGATGTTTTAGGTGCCGTGCGGTGGATCACACCGCGCGCCTGTGCGGTGGCTGAGATTGGCGGGGTGTATGCTACCGTTGTGGCTCCCCCACCCATCTCCGACGCCATTGCAGGGCCTCCCGCAGCCCCATTCCCGACAGGAGGTCGGATGGGGGCGATAAGCGGGAGTCTCTTGCGGCGATACCCAGGGGGGTAGAAGGCGGTACCTCCCCCCCTGGGAAAAAGCGGGGATGCCGTAAAGGTTCCCCGCTCGAGGCAGAGGCCTCGCGGGCAGTAGGCCTCGGGAGTGCTCCCGACAAAGTTCGGGAGTGGGGGGAAGAATTTCTTCCCCCTCAGGCGCGTGGCCAGACGCGTCGCCGGAGACGGCCTCCGGACGCGGTATTGGCGGAGAAGGCTGCTAAAGCAGCTGGCGCCCGTTAAAGGGCGCCCGAGAAGGGGGCCTTAAATGGCCCGGGCTGTCCGGTCTCAGGGTAATGCTACTGCGTAGACCCGGGACTGGGCGAGCAACACGGGTGGCTGCCTTGTCAGTTTTAGAGGAAAGTGTTCGGTCTTTATTCAATCATTGTTTGATGACCGGACATTTCCCCAAAATTTGGAAGATAGCACGCTTGGTGCTCATCCCCAAGGAGGGCAAACCGGAGGGATCCCCATCGGCGTACCGCCCCATATGCCTCCTTGACGAGGCGGGCAAACTATTTGAAAGAATTATAGCGGCCCGCCTGAGGAGGCATTTGATTCAGGAGGGCCCCGATCTGGCTGAATGTCAATATGGATTTTGCGAGGGACGTTCAACGATCGATGCGATCATGCACGTTAGATCTCTCGCGGAAGAGGCAGTCTCCCAGGGGAGGGAAGTGGTAGCAGTATCAATTGACATTGCGAATGCCTTTAATTCCCTCCCCTGGGAGTGCATAAGGGGGGCCCTGGAGGACCACCGTGGAGTTTTAGCCGGTAAGAGTCCGGCATAACCCGTCCCTCTCCCCGGGGGGGCGGGTATCCATGAGGATTTCTCCACGTTAAAAAAAAAAAAAAAAAAAAAAAAAAAAAAAAAAAAAAAAAAAAAAAAAAAGGTTAGGTTAGGTTCCCCTCCGTGGACGCCACCTTGACGTGGTGGAGGGGCTTAAGTCGGTCCCGGTCCCCTAAGGTTAGGTTAGGTTAGGTTAGGTTCTCCTCCGATGGTGCGCCACCTTGTCGTGGTGGAGGAGCTCCCCTCTTCCTTCGGGTTGAGGGGTCTAAGAGCGCACCATTGCACTTCCTCGTGGTGTTCGCTGTAGGCGGCGGCTGAGGATGAAAACGAAAACGAAAGCGGCCCTCGGGCCGTGAGTAGCGAGTATGTGAGTAATCCGAAGTCGTCGTGGGCGGACATCACGAGAAGGGGGGTTGCGCTCCCTCCGGGCTTTATGGCCTGATGCGCATAGGGGAAGGAAAACCCTGACTCCAAACCCGGCACAATGGGGCTGTTACGGGTGGAAGAACACCCAACCCATTCTTTCTTCCTCCCATCCTAAACCTCCCATCCTTCTTCCTCGACCGATTGTCCCAAGGTCTCAACTTCTACCTTCTTCGGGGTGGCGCCCGCTTTCAAATAGCACGGTACCCGGCTTTGGGTGCAGATGGAGCCCAGCGACTCCATAGAGACGAGGTCTGCTGCCGCGGGCCAGTCTCGTTCGCTGGAAGGGGTTGGCGGCCCTGACTTCAATCGCCCAGTGGCACGGCACTGCAGGGGGAGCCTAGCTCTCCGCCCGTGACTTGAACGGATGCTCCCGTGGGATGAGGTGGCGGATCGGCGGGTGCTCCCGCCGTGAAGCGTCCCTCAGTGGGGAAAAAATGGGAACCGGCCGGGACCCTCGCCCGAAGGACTGGTAGGGTGACTTAGTCACCTGCCGGGCCAGAGGCGGGGATAATCTCGGTGGCGGTGTCCCCCGTGTGTGAATGGTGTGTGTATGTGTGAGTGTGTGTGTGGGTGGAGTTCGGGTCTCTCCTCGGAGAGACGCGGAAATCCACCATCTTTTTAGCCACCGGGCAGTAGAGTCTTCGGGTCGCGGCTTGTTTTCAAGAGGGTTGGTGCCTCACCCTCCGGAAAAATCGGAGGCATATTCATTTCGAGTCTCGGGAACCGTCGAGTGGAGCAGTCCTTATGTCAAGTAAAGGGTATTGTGTTTACGATACCTGGAGGCTGACATACCGCAAGCGAAGGGTCCGCCTTCCCCTCGCTTTAAATAAAAAATCCGGAGGCGGGGACACGGGAAGGAGCCGGCGTCGCACGTCGGCAACAGGGGGACTGCCCACCCTTGTATAAAAAATCGAAGGCAGCCGGGTGCAGTGGTGACTTCCGTCGCGAAGCACGATAGTGTTTCCCGATGGAAACAACACAGCACAAAACCGTCTCCACGTGGAGGCGGAGCTTCTTTCGGGTAGGAAAGCCCATCTTCCGCTCTTCAAGCGGGAAGTGAGGTTGAGGGGTGGTGCATCACCCTCCGGAAAACCGGATGCACATTTAATTTGAGTCACGTGTGCCCGTATGGCGTGGTCATGTTGGATGATGGGTTCCTGTGGAAGACCCACTTGAATCCACCGGTCAACATACCGCAAGCGGGGGTCCGCCTCCCCTCGCTTTAAATAAAAAACGCGGAGGCGGGGACACGGGTTAAGAGTCGGCGTTGCACGTCGGCGACAGGGGGCCTGCCCACCCCTGTATAAATAAACGTAGGCAGCCGGGTGCGGTAATGTCTCGATCGAGACAATGATGTCTCGATTGGGACATTGCTGCACAAACCGCCTCTACCGGGAGGCGATTTTAGAAACTTCGGGTAGGTTACCCACCTCTGCGGCGAAAGCGGGAGGTGGGACGAGGGGTAGTGCATCACCCTCCGGAAAACCGGATGCACACTTGCTTCGAGTCACGGTTGCCGTCGAGTGGCGAGGCATGTCAGGTGACGGGTCACTAACCTCGAGGCTGACATATCTCAACAAGGGTCTGGATTCCCCCTGGGTAAAAGACGGATGCAGGGACACGGGAAGGGTCGATGAGGGTGAGGGGAGCATCGAAACCTCCGCTAAGGTTTCTGGCTCACTTGGGTCCTGAGGTTCCCATTCGGATAGGGTCGGTGGGACCAGGGAACTTCGGTTCCTGGGCTCAAGTGGGTCACAAGGTTTCCATTCGGATAGGGTCGGTGGAACCCGGGGAAGCTGAGGCGGACAGATGCTCCCGAGCCTTTCATCCACAGAGTGGGGTGCGCCTTCCCCAGCTTTGAAAAACTCGAAGGCGTCCGGTGCTGGTTGATCTGCGATGAGATCAATTCAGCGTTTTTTGTTTTCGTTAGTTTTAAGTTAGTTTAAGTTAATTTTAAGTTAGTTTTAAGTTAGTTTTAAGTTAGTTTTAAGCTAATACTATTTTACTTTTCAGGTTAGCTCGCGTCGGGTAGAAGGTGTGTCGAGGGTTTGTGCATCACCCTCCGGAAAAATCGGATGCACGCTTATTTCGAGTCACGGATGCCGTCGAGTGGCGCGGTCATGTCAAGTGACGGGTCCATTGGTCCCCGAGGCTGACATGGCTGCAACAGGAGTCTGCATTCCTCCTGTATAAAAAGGCGGATGCAGGGACACGGGAAGGGTCGATGAGGGTGAGGGGACCACTGTAATGGTCTGCTGGTGTCCCTTTAGTGCTTTGCTGGGTCCGTAGGACCTTCCATTCGGATAGGGTCGGTGGAATCGGGGAACTTCGGTTCTTGGGCTCAGCGGGTACTTGGGTGCTCATACGGATAGGGTCGGTGGGACCCGGGAACATCAGTAGACTTGGGTGATCCCAAGCCTTTCATCCACAAGGTGGGGTATGCCTTCCTCCAGCCGGAAAACGCGGAGGCATCCGGTGCCGAGGTGTATCTACAATGCGATCACCTCGGTCAAATGGTTAGTGCCTGAACGGGCGGTGTGCCGGCCTAGCGATCGAGCGGGACCGTCGATCAAACGCCGGGAAGGGCATCGCCCCGGTAGTAGTCGACGAGATACTTCTCTGCCGATTCTGCCTAGGTGAGTGGGCCCCTCCATTAAATGAGGGGAGCTCGGTCGAGAGGAAGGCACATCTCTCAACACAAGAGTCTACCTAGTGGGGGCCTGCCTTACCCCACTCTAAAACAAGCGAAGGCACACGCGAATCATCTGGGTCCCCCTGGGTGGCTGGACACCTGGGGGGACACCACCAGTGGTGGTCCCCCGGCAGAGGGGGAATAAAAACTAGTGGGCAGGGTGGCCGGCGTGCGTGGTCTCCGAGGGGACCCGTAGCGATCCGGATCCTGTTTTCGGCCCTTTTTGAAGGGTGCACTCCTCCGATGGTGCGCCACCTTGTCGTGGTGGAGGAGCTCCCCTCTTCCTTCGGGTTGAGGGGTCTAAGAGCGCACCATTGCACTTCCTCGTGGTGTTCGTCGCGGTGGTGGCGGGTGAAAGCGAAAACGAAAGCGGCCCTCGGGCCGTGAGTAGCGAGTATGAGAGTAGCCCAAAGCCGCCGCGCGGACATCACGAGAAGGGGGGTTGCGCTCCCTCCGGGCACCTTGGCCTGATGCGCATAGGGGTAGGCGGCCCTGACTTCAATCGCCCGGTCGGCCACGACCGTTAGGGATGCCCCTGCACTGTCAGGGTCTACCATCCCGGTGGCTAGAGGAAGGAAAACCTCGAATTAAAAACCCGGTCTGGACAGCCCGTGAGCCTCTGGACGGCATGTCCTAAGGGAAGGAAAACCCCGACAGAAAACCAACTTCTTTGTTTCAGATATGCAGCACACCAAGAAGAGAGAAGACCTTACCGGCCCAGTGGTTTCGGAGCCACAGGGCCCGGCGGGTGCGGGGGGTATCGTCCCGGCCCCTCCCTCGTCGTCATCCGACGTCGGGCTTCCATCGGAGTTTGCAGAGAGCTCCGGTGGAGATATGGCTATCTCTGTGTTAGCCAAGGGTCTGAGGAAGACCGTTCCAGGCCTTGGTGGTGAGGGGAGTAAAGACCCCGTGCGCAGGAGCACGAGGCAGGATCCGGGAGCGCAGGCTAGTCCAGCGCCGGCGACCCCGGGTCCTTCGACGGCGAGGGCAGAGGACGAGGAGGCTTGCTTCAAGCGTCCTGGTCCACTGTCCTCCAAGAGGAAGAGGGTGGGGCCCACGGCGCCGAAAGCCGTGGCCTCCACCGACGACGAGGGTGCGTCGTCCGACGTGAGCTCGGGGACCGACAACGAAATGTCGCTCTCCGAGTTCTCATCGGATACGGCGTATACCCTGAAGCACGGGGGGGACGCGCGACCGAAGCGCGGACGCGGACGCCCCGCGACAACCGGCGAGTGGGTCGGTGTCGAGGGGGTCCGCAAGGAGATGGAGCTCCTGAAGAAGGAGCTGGAGCGCGTGAAGGAGGAGCGGGATATCCTCGGGGCCAGGTTCGAAGTTGACTTCGGACCGACCGCGGGGGGACTCCCCTCCTCCTACGACGTGATGAGGGAGCTCGACAACGAGACCGTCGACTCCCTCATAAACGTCGTCATGGAAGAGATGGAGGCGGTGGAGCGCGTCGCTGAGCGCTCGAAGTCCCTGAAGGGTACCCTGAGGGGAGCGCTTCGGGCTGCGACGCGGCGAGCTCTGGCCGCCTCCAAGCTCTTGTTCACCCGCGCGAACATCAGCGCGGGTGAACAAACGGAGAGAGGGGCCCTCGAGCGGACCCGTCGCGACCTTGAGGCCGCGAAGGGTCTGTTCGAGGAGGCCCAGAGGAAGGTGGAGAAGTTGGAGAGGGAGGTTGAGGTCCTCAAGGCGAAGGAGACCCTTCGGGCCACCAGAGCCGAGAGGACCTTGCCCTCCCCGTGCCCCACACCGCCCCCAGGGGCGGAGTGCGGCATCGAGGCGATGGAGACGGAGATGGAGGGACCTCCCGTGTTGAGGGATGACCCTCCACCTCCAGTCTCCGTTCGGGAGGAGCCCCTCGGGGTCCCGGCCGCCTCTCAAGACCTCTTGGTCGAGAGAATCGTGGCTCGGGTCGTCGAGGTGCTCCGACCCCGAACAGAGGAGACGGCCCGGCCCACCGAGCCTCCAAGGCCCCCTCCCGCGGAAGGGAGGGAGTTGTGGAGCAAGGTGGTGGGCAGGAAGGCCCGCAAGACCCGCGGAGAGGCGGGTACTTCTTCCCAGAAGACTGCTCCCCCCCCTGCCCCTAGTGGCAAAGGGGGGAGCAGTGGGAAGAAGAAGAAGAAGGGCCCGAAGAAGGGCGCTGAGGGGGCACCTGCTGGAAAGGTGCCCCCCCAGAAGAAGAAGGGCAAGGCCTCCGCCGGGGTCATCCGAGAGCCGAAGACGGCGGCGGTCCTTCTGACCGTCACCCCTGAGGCGGGGATGACCATGGGGGAGGCCTTGAAGTTGATCGCCCCCGCAAGGGAGATCATACGGGGGAGCGGGACACTCGCGGTCCTGAAGAAGTCCCAGGCTGGGGGCACTCTGTTCCAGTTAACTGGAACGGAGGGCCCCCGCCTGGCAGGGGAGCTTCTCGCGAAGATGCGAGAACTCCTGGGGGGGAGGCCGGGAGTCAGGGTCGCCCGGCCCCAGAAGCGCGCAGAGTTGCGCCTTCAGGGGCTGGATGACTCTGTAACCCGGCAAGAGGTGGTTGAGGCCGTCACGGGGTTGACGGACTGTTGCGCGGAGGACCTGTCCGTGGGAGAAATCCGATTTCTCCCGGGTCGGATGGGCTCCGTGTGGCTGCGTTGCCCCGTGCCGGTCTACAACAAGGTCGTCGAGGCGGGGAAGCTCTGCATCGGGTGGGGCGTGGTGGTTGTGAAACCACTCCCGGCCCGCCGGATGCGGTGCTTCCGCTGCCTCGAAGTGGGCCACGGGGCGGCCGGCTGTAAAGGGCCGGACAGGAGTGGCCGCTGCCATAGGTGCGGCGACCGCTCCCACCAGTCGCGGCTGTGCCCGGCGGGGACGCCCAAGTGTCCGCTGTGCGCGGACGTTGGGGTTCCCGACGGTCACTCGCTGGGGGCGGCCACTTGCGTGCCTAGCGCAAAGGTCGCCCACCGGCGTAAAGCCGCGTTGGCCAAAAAGGCCACCGGGAAGGGGAAGGGCCCGGGCACGCAACCCTCGACGAGCGAGGGTGCGGCCCCGGCTGCTTCCGGCGGAGGGAGTAAGGGGGGCCCGCGTAGGGCTCAACCCCCCGAAACCTCCGCCCCAGCAGGGCCCGCGGGGACGGAGAGAGTGACCCGTTCGAAAGCGAACAAGGGTCCCTCTTCCGTTGCCTCGGAAAAGGGCTCCACCGATGGCGGGGAGGGTCGTTCGGCCGGGTCCTCTAAGAAGAGGACTATGGCTGACCGATCCTCCGCCGCCCAACGGGAGAAGGAGATGGCGAGGGCTGTGCTGGGTGAGGAGGACCCTCATAAAGAGAGTTCTCCCACACCCCCCCCGCCGGAACTGAAGAAGAAGAAGGACTACGCGGACCGATTCAAAAACTGAATCGCTCCGCGTACTCCTTCCTGAGAGGAGGGCAGGGCCGGACCCCTGCGGAGAGGGGCCCTTAATTGGGCCGGGCCGCCCGGTCCCCGTTTGGGATGCTGCCGCGTGTACGCGGGGACTGGGCATTGCAGCAAGGGCGGCTGCACGACGGGGTTTTTAGTGGGTATACCCGGCATTGCACACCGAGGGAGAGGACTAGCCTCTCCTGAGGGCCGGGGAGTCCCACAGTACCCCCCAATGCGCCGGAGCATTGGGGGGTCTGCGTAATGCATTTTCCCCGTCGTTAAAAAAAAAAAAAAAAAAAAAAAAAAAAGGTTGAGGACGGCTAAGGGAGGTGATACCCTGACAGAAAACACAATCCAAATCAATATGACAAGTACAACAAAAGAGATAAAAATTACTGTCTCAGGGGGGTCGGATACCCCAGAGGCCGGCGTGGTATCGGGTATGGTCCCTGCCCGATCCACGTCGTCATCGGACGCAGGGCTGCTGTCGGCGTTGTCAGCGGGCGCTGATGGACAGGTAGCTACCGCTGCTTATGAAAAGGAAGAGTCGCAGGTGGGGATGCTATCGAAAACAGCATCCTGTGCCGATCTATCTAGGTCGAGTTCCCGCGTGAGCCTGCGAAGTATCTGCAGTATGGATGTGGATAGAGATAGCAGGAAGAGAAGTCGAGTAGAGCTGGAAAAAGGCTCGGAAAAAGAGGATGAAGATCCTGAAGATGAAGAAGGATCTATTAAAAATAGAAAGATTGCTAGAAGAGGTGCAAAAAAGATTATTGATGATGAAGACATTTCGAGTTCACAGGAAGGTTGTCAGATGAGCGTACAGGGAGATCCTCCGGCGAATCTGAAAATGTTGGCGCGTCATACGTTACTCTCCGATGATGATGAAGCGGCGGACTGTTACGTAGTAACAGGTCCGGAAAGGAAGAAAGGAGAAGAAGTAAGAATTGGAGTGTTAAAGGAAGAAAGAAAGCTTGGTACAGTGATAAAGAGAGGAAGAGGAAGACCAAAGAAAATTCATAGAAAGAAAATAGGAATAGAAGAATTAGGAGTACACGAAGTAGAAGATTCTGAGGATAGTGAAGGATACGATGTGCTTTCTGCACCGGAAATGGCGGCTACCGCGATTGAATATCTTGAAGAGGCGGATCAAATAAGAATAAGATGTAAAAATATTAAGGGCGATTTGTCCGGTGTTATGAAACGTAGGATCCATAACACAAAAGAAATTATAAAAGGATTAGCGCGAACTATCACTAAAGTGCCTCAGAGGAAAGAAGGGGGAGATGAAGAGGATGAGACGTGTTTTTTACGAATGGAAAATAAAGAACTTAAAACTAGACTAAGAGAAAAAGAGAAGGACTGCCAGAAGAAGGAGAAAGAGATTCAAATTCTTCGCAACGAAGTAAAAGAAATAGGCGAACAAATGAAACTATTGAAAGAAGAAATAATGGAAATGAAAAGAAATTACGGAAAGACTACTAATGCAGAAGGCAGTCCCAAAGATAGAAATGAGAGAAGAATGCATAGAACACTGAAAGCGATAGAAAATGGTGAAGATACTAGTATTGCGGAAGATTCTGAGGCGATGGAAAGTGAAAGAGTACCTACCTGTGAAAGATTACCTACCTGTGAATGGTCCGGAGTTGAGGATGATCTACGCTTCAAGAAACCTTATCCTGTGAATCCTGGTCCCAGCATCAGTCGTGGTGGAAGTCTGCTCCCGAAGCACCTGAAACAAAAAGAAAAAGAACAATTAACAAGGAAAGCAATAGAAGAGACTCTAAAGGAGTATAAGGAAATTAGAGATCAAGTTAGGAAATATGGTACGATTGCACAGGAGGAACAGACTGGGATAGGAGTAGGAAGTAGGAATGAATACCCGGAACTCCCGAAACCGCAAAGATCACAGAGAATGATGCAGCCCAGAAGTATACGGACGGATATTAAAGTGGTGGAAAATATACAGATTAGAAAACCAAGGATAGAAAGTTTAGGACTGGAAAAAGAAACTAAAAGGAAAGAAGAGACTATAAAGAAAGAGACTACAAAGAAAGATTTACAATCAGATCAGGAATGGGAAACAAAGAAAAGTAGGAGAGAAATAAAAGAAAATAAAAAGAAAGTAAAGGAAGAACAAAAGCTAAAGCAAGACAAGAAATCAATTCTGCAACAGCAAAAAGAGAAACCGAAGATGGTGCGAAGGCTTCCAAGATCTTCAGCTGTTACCTTAAGAATAGCAGAAGAAAATAAGGATAAATACTCTTACGCTGATATTCTCCGTAAGGCAAGAGAAAAAATCTCGTTAGAGGAAATAGGTATTGAGAAAACTAGAATAAGAAAGACTGCAGGAGGAAATGTATTAATAGCAATACCTGGTGCTAATAGAGGAATGGAGGCAGATAGATTAGCTGAAGAATTAACTAAAGTATTGGATAAAGAGATTACAGTTAGTAGACCAAATATAATGGGAGAGTTACGATTATTTGGATTAGACGACTCAATCTCTAAGGAGGAAATCATGGATACGATTGCTGCTCAAGGAAAGTGTAAACTGTCAGAGATTCGAGCCAGTGAAATCAAGATTATGCGAAACGGACTTGGAATGATATGGGTTAAATGCCCATTACATGCAGCAGCTCAATTATTTAAAATAGGAAAGGTACGTATTGGATGGTCTATAATAAAGATTGAAATGTTACAAGCAAGAGAGAAGCAATGTTTCCGTTGTTGGCGATTCGGACATTTAAAGTATAATTGTAAGTCTGAAATAGATAGAACCGGATGTTGTTACCGATGTGGTTCTTCGCAACACAAAGTCAAAGAGTGTACTAATGAAGCCATATGTGTGGTGTGTAAAGAGAACCGTGTAGAATGGCATCATAGAATAGGATCGATTACCTGCGTAAGAAACAGGAAACAAAACAAAGATATAAATAAAACGATAGATACAGGAAATAATGAATATGTAAATAGTGTATATAAGAATAAAACGGATGAGAATATGGAAGTTTGTGTATATACTAATGATGATGACAAATAAAAAGATCACAGCAGGAATGACTAGAAAAGAGATCACAGTAGGAATGACTAGAAAAGAGACTAGTAAAGTGATTAGATTATTGCAAATAAATCTAAATCATACTCAGGCAGCCCAAGATCTTTTGATGCAAAAAATTTTGAAAGAAGACATCGAAATAGTTGCGGTTCAGGAACCGTGGTCTACAGCTAACAATGAGTATTGGATCACGAGTAAAAAGGGCACTGCAGCTATTCTCTGGAATAGAGGGACGACTAGTTTCCCGTGTAAACTGTTAATGAAAGGCCACCACATGGTGGCAGTTAAATACAAAAATATGGTAATAGCGTCATGCTACTGTTCACCGAGTGAGTCAGCGCAGGCATTTGAGCTAATGTTAAATGAAATTAGACTATTAGTTACGCAGGAGAAAAATAACACGATAATCTGTGGGGATTTCAATGCAAAGGCTCATTTGTGGTCATCGAGAGTTGAAGATGCTAGAGGGAAAGATCTAATAGAAATGGCACATATGTTAAATTTGAGGCTAATTAATGAAGGAAATATAGCAACATGCGTGCGGCCGCAAGGGTCATCGATAATTGATATAACCTGGTCAACGGTAGATATTAGTTCGCGAATACAGAATTGGAGAGTGGAAGAGGATGATATCTCCTTGTCAGATCATCGTTATGTGGCCTTTTCTGTTTTAGATAAAGACATATCGATTACCAATCAAACTACTGAGCAAAGAATTGCTTGGTCTTTTAAAAAATTTAATTCGGATTTTTTCCAATCAGTATTGGTCTGGGAATGCCCACAATTACAGGCACAAATAAATAAAGAAAGTAATAGTATCTCTTCGCATGAAATCAGTACAAGATTGGACGATATTATGAGACATGCATGCGATGCGGCCATGCCACGTATACCACCTGGATTAAGAAAACGAAAAGCGACATATTGGTGGTCTGATGAAATAGAAAATAAAAGGAAAGAATGTATTAAACTACGCAGGAAGTGGAAAAGATACAGAAAGAGAGCTAACCGCGAAGCTAATGAAGAAATCACGTTAGAAATGAGTTTTAAGAAAGTTAAAAAAGAATTATGCACGTTAATTCGGAAAGCTAAAGAGGCAGCGTGGAGGAATCTGATTAAAACCATCGAGGAGGATCCATGGGGTCTCCCCTATCGTTTGGTTACTAATAAGTTGCGTCGGAATTCTCCACGATTAACAGAAATGTTAGATGCCAAAGTGCTCGAAGATACTTTAGACAAGTTGTTTCCGAAATCTAAAGTAGGAAAAGATAGAATGGAAACATTAGAAGAGGACTGGAAAGATGAGTGGGACATATCACCAGCAGAGATTTATCGAATAATCAAGACACGATCAGCTAAAAACACAGCACCTGGATTGGATGGTGTTAAGATCAAGTACTGGAAGCAAATAAGTGATGAGATGATAGACTGTGTAGCGTCTGTGCTTAAGATATGCCTTCGGCAGAGTGTCTTCCCAATACAGTGGAAACAGGCACAATTAGTATTATTGCCAAAAGGCGAATTAGATATGCAACATCCTAAGGTACGTCCTATATGCTTATTACCAGAAATTGGTAAGATATTTGAAAGAGTAATAGCCGAAAGATTAATACATTGGATGGACGCTCATCCGGAGGCAGCTCTGAGCCCTAATCAATTTGGCTTTCGACAACGCCGATCGACGATAGACGCTATAGTTGAATTGCGTGAATTTATTGAGTTTGCTCAAAAAGAAAAAGGTACTGTGATAGCTGTAGCATTAGATATAAGTAACGCTTTTAATTCGTTACAGTGGGCTGACATCTGCCATGCACTAAAAGATAAAAAATTTCCGGTATATTTACAAAGGATAGTATATGACTACTTATCTACAAGGGTGGTACTATTTACAAATGAGAGCGGTAGACAGATTACCAGATGTATAGAGGCAGGAGTTCCCCAAGGATCGGTCTTAGGGCCGCTCCTTTGGAATATCACATTTGATAGAGTAATTCGTGCAAAAACTGAAAATGGATGTCGTCTCATGGCATATGCCGATGATACGTTGATAGTAGCAACTGGCGAATCTATAACTAGTGCCAAACGTCGTGTAGCATTTCAGGTTGCACGTACCTGTAAACATATCAAGGACTTACATCTGGAAGTATCTGCGTCGAAAACGGAAATTATTGTATTTACACCTGATAGGAAAACGCCGCCGGTGATTGAAATTATCGTCAATAGGCAGATTGTACAATCCAAGAGAGCGATCAAATATCTAGGTGTTATCATGGATGATAAGCTCCAGTTTGTGGATCACTTAGAATATATCGAAAATAAGACAAAGAAAGTAACTAAGAATTTATGGCGAATAATGCCGAATTTGCACGGTCCGAGTGAAAAGAAAAGAAGGCTCTACGCTAATGTAATTTCATCCATTGTACTTTATGCGGCTCCAGTGTGGGCCCATAAAGCAATACATAAAGGTAAAGTACGTAGTATCTTGAAAGATCTGCATAGATGCATAGCACTTCGCGTTATTGCTGCCTACAAAACTGTAGCACACGATGCAGCGGCAATAATTAGTCGAATTCTACCTTATCATTATACGGCTGAAGCTAGAAAGAGATCATATGATCAAATCAGGGATTTGAAAATTGCACAGACATGGACGAAGAAAGAGGAGAAAATTATCCTTGCAAATGAGACTGCCACGGCATACGAAAAGTGGAAAGGTTATTTAACAGGACAGAGTGCCGCTGGTATACGTACAAGAACAGCCATCATCCCAATCTGGGATGAGTGGATTTATAGAAAGCACGGAAACGTAAGTTTCCACCTTACCCAAATTTTGACTGGACATGGGGTCTTTTATTCTTACTTAAAACGAATTAAAAGAGCGACAACAGATGAATGCCCACATTGTAGGACTGGTGCAGTTGATACTGCAGAGCATACATTAATAGATTGCACAGCGTGGAAGAACGAACGTGAAGAGCTATTGAGTAAATTAGATATAGCTGGAAACGCATTTAATTTGAAGAGTATGATCGGTGCGATGGTCCAATCTAAGATCTATTGGGCTGCTGCCCAGTCCTTTGTAGAAAAAATTATGTTTGATAAAGAGGAAAAAGAACGGCAATTAGAGAGAGAAAGCGTTGCTGTCAACACAGATGAAGATGATACCTAAACTAGAGACTAGAGATTGAACTAGAGACTAGAGATTGAATTAAATCTAAATAAGGTAAATACAGTAAATAATAATATACATGTAGATAGATAGTATAAGTAAACAAGGATGTAAATAGAATAATATATATATACATTATTGAACAATGTAAATAACTAAAGATGTAAATATATGTGTAAATACAATAACATATGTAAACAGTAGATAAGGATGTAAATATATATACATAAATAAATGTAAATGTAAATGTAAATAACCAAATATGTAAATATATATGTAAATAAAATAGCATATGTAAATAGTAAGGATGAATTGGGAGGTCAGGGTGGGCAAGGAAGAGGATGAAGCGCGCGCGTTGTTGCGCGCTAGCCAGTTCGGACCCCGGTAGTAATGCTAGAGCAGTTCCTGGGGTCCGGACATTGTGGCCTAGGCTGGGCCCGAGGGGTTTTTTTTTTTTTTTTTTTTTTTTTTTTTTTTTTTTTTTTTTTTTTTTTTTTTTTTTTTTTTTTTTTTTTTTTTAGTTGGTAGGCCCGATCGACCAGATAGAGTCGGTCGGGAGAGCCCAACATAACCCCGCTCGACGCGAAAGGGTGGTGCTTGCCTTAGCCGGCTGGCCCACCTGTCGGGCGGGGTATCTATAAGGCGGATTTCCCCTCGTTAAAAAAAAAAAAAAAAAAAAAAAAAAAAAAAAAAAAAAAAAAAAAAAAAAAAAAAAAAAAAAAAAAAAAAAAAAAAAAAAAAAAAAAAAAAAAAAAAGGTTAGGTTAGGTTAGGTTAGGTTAGGTTAGGTTAGGTTAGGTTAGGTTAGGTTAGGTTAGGTTAGGTTAGGTTAGGTTAGGTTAGGTTAGGTTCTCCTCCGATGGTGCGCCACCTTGTCGTGGTGGAGGAGCTCCCCTCTTCCTTCGGGTTGAGGGGTCTAAGAGCGCACCATTGCACTTCCTCGTGGTGTCCGCTGTAGGCGGCGGCTTCGGATGAAAACGAAAACGAAAGCGGCCCTCGGGCCGTGAGTAGCGAGTATGTGAGTAATCCGAAGTCTTCGTGGGCGGACATCACGAGAAGGGGGGTTGCGCTCCCTCCGGGCTTTATGGCCTGATGCGCATAGGGGAAGGAAAACCCTGACTCCAAACCCGGCACAATGGGGCTGTTACGGGTGGAAGAACACCCAACCCATTCTTTCTTCCTCCCATCCTAAACCTCCCATCCTTCTTCCCCGACCGATTGTCCCAAGGTCTCCACTTCTACTTTTCTTCGGGGTGGCGCCCGCTTTCAAATAGCACGGTACCCGGCTTTGGGTGCAGATGGAGCCCAGCGACTCCATAGAGATGAGGTCTGCTGCCGCGGACCAGTCTCGTTCGCTGGAAGGGGTTGGCGGCCCTGACTTCAATCGCCCGGTGGTACGGCACTGTAGGGGGAGCCTAGCTCTCCGCCCGTAACTTGTGTGGGTGCTCCCACAGGGGGGATGAGGTGGCGGATCGGTGGGTGCTCCCGCCGTGAAGCGTCCCTCAAAGGGGAAAAACGGGAACCGGCCGGGACCCTCGCCCGAGGGACTGGTGGGGTGACTTTGTCACCTGCCGGGCCAGAGGCGGGGATTATCTCGGTGGCGGTTCCTCTGTGTGTGAATGGTGTGTGCATGTGTGAGTGTGTGTGTGGGTGGAGTTCGGGTCTCTCCTCGGAGAGACGCGGAAATCCACCATCTTTTTGGCCACCGGGCAGTAGAGTCTTCGGGTCGCGGCTTGCTTTCAAGAGGGTTGGTGCCTCACCCTCCGGAAAAATCGGAGGCATACTTATGTCGAGTCTCGGGAACCGTCGAGTGGAGCGGTCCTTATGTCAGGTGAAGGGTACTGTGTTTACGGTACCTGGAGGCTGACATACCGCAAGCGAAGGGTCCGCCTTCCCCTCGCTTTAAATAAAAAATCCGGAGGCGGGGACACGGGAAGGAGCCGGCGTCGCACGTCGGCAACAGGGGGATTGCCCACCCTTGTATAAAAAATCGAAGGCAGCCGGGTGCAGTGTTGACTTCCGTCGCGAAGCACGATAGTGTTTCCCGATGGAAACAACACAGCACAACACCGTCTCCACGTGGAGGCGGAGCTTCTCTCGGGTAGGAAGCCCATCTTCCGCTCTTCAAGCGGGAGGTGAGGTTGAGGGGTGGTGCATCACCCTCCGGAAAACCGGATGCACATTTAACTCGAGTCACGTGTGCCCGTATGGCGTGGTTATGTTGGGTGATGGGTTCCTGTGGAAGACCCACTTGAATCCACCGGTCAACATACCGCAAGCGGGGGTCCGCCTCCCCTCGCTTTAAATAAAAAAACGCGGAGGCGGGGACACGGGTTAGGAGTCGGCGTTGCACGTCGGCGACAGGGGGCCTGCCCACCCCTGTATAAATAAACGCAGGCAGCCGGGTGCGGTGGTGTCTCGACCGAGACATTGGTATCTCGATTGGGACACTGCTGCACAAGCCGCCTCTACCGGGAGACGGGTTTAGAAACTTCGGGTAGGATGCCCACCTTCGCGGCGAAAGCGGGAGGTGAGGCGAGGGTTGTGCATCATCCTCCGGAAATCCGGATGCACATTTACTTCGAGTCACGGGGGCTAACAGGAGTCTGCATTCCTCCTGTCTAATAACGCGGATGCAGGGACACGGGAAGGGTCGATGAGGGTGAGGGGAGCATCGAAACCTCCGCTAAGGTTTCTGGCTCGCTTGGGTCCGGAGGTTTCCCATTCGGATAGGGTCGGTGGGACCGGGGAACTTCGGTTCCTGGGCTCAAGCGGGTCATAGGGTTTCCATTCGGATAGGGTCGGTGGAACCCGAGGAACTGAGGCGGACAGATGCTCCCGAGCCTTTCATCCACAGAGTGGGGTGCGCCTTCCCCAGCTTTGAAAAACTCGAAGGCGTCCGGTGCTGGTTGATCTGCGATGAGATCAATTCAGCGTTTTTTTTGTTTTCGCTCTCGCGGTAGTTCTTTTTGTTGCGGGTAGGATGCCCACCTTCGCGGCGAAAGCGGGAGGTGAGGTGAGGGTTGTGCATCACCCTCCGGAAATCCGGATGCACATTTACTTCGAGTCACGTGGGCCAACAGGAGTCTGCATTCCTCCTGTCTAAAAACGCGGATGCAGGGACACGGGAAGGGTCGATGAGGGTGAGGGGAGCATCGAAACCTCCGCTAAGGTTTCTGGCTCGCTTGGGTCCGGAGGTTTCCATTCGGATAGGGTCGGTGGGACCGGGGAACTTCGGTTCCTGGGCTCAAGCGGGTCATAGGGTTTCCATTCGGATAGGGTCGGTGGAACCCGAGGAAGCTGAGGCGGACAGATGCTCCCGAGCCTTTCATCCACAGAGTGGGGTGCGCCTTCCCCATCTTTGAAAAACTCGAAGGCGTCCGGTGCTGGTTGATCTGCGATGAGATCAATTCAGCGTTTTTTGTTTTCGTTAGTTCTAAGTTAGTTTAAGTTAATTTTAAGTTAGTTATAAGGTAGTTTTAAGTTAGTTTTAAGCTAATTCTTATTTTTCTTTCAGGTTTTTCTTTTCAGGTTAGCTCGCGTCGGGTAGGAGATGCAGCGAGGGTTAGTGCATCACCCTCCGGAAAATCGGATGCACGCTTATTTCGAGTCACGGATGCCGTCGAGTGGCGAGGCATGTCAAGTGACGGGTCGCTGACCCCGAGGCTGACATATCTCAACAGGAGTCTGCATTCCTCCTGTATAAAAAGGCGGATGCAGGGACACGGGCAGGGTCGATGAGGGTGAGGGGACCACTGTAATGGTCTGCTGGTGTCCCTTTAGTGCTTTGCTGGGTCTGTAGGTTTCCATTCGGATAGGGTCGGTGGAACCGGGGAACTTCGGTTCTTGGGCTCAGCGGGTACTTGGGTGCTCATACGGATAGGGTCGGTGGGACCCGGGAACATCAGCAGACTTGGGTGGTCCCAAGCCTTTCATCCACAAGGTGGGGTATGCCTTCCTCCAGCCGGAAAACGCGGAGGCATCTGCGGTGCCGAGGTGTATCTCCAATGTGATCACCTCGGTCAAATGGTTAGTGCCTGAACGGGCGGTGTGCCGGCCTAGCGATCGAGCGGGACCGTCGACCAAACGCCGGGGCTGGCGTCCCCCCCGAGTAGTAGTCGACGCGATACTTCTCTGCCGATTCTGCCTAGGTGAGAGGGCCCCTCCAATTAAAATGAGGGGAGCTCGGTCGAGAGGAAGGCACATCTCTCAATACAGGAGTCTACCTAGTGGGGGCCTGCCTTACCCCACTCTAAAACAAGCGAAGGCACACGCGAATCATCTGGGTCCCCCTGGGTGGCTGGACACCTGGGGGGACACCACCAGTGGTGGTCCCCCGGCAGAGGGGGAAAAAATTAGTGGGCAGGGTGGCCGGCGTGCGTGGTCCAGATGCACTTGGACCCGCAGCGTTACGGACCTTGTTTTCGGCCCTCTTTGAAGGGTGCACTCCCCCGTGGACGCCACCTTGACGTGGTGGGGGAGCTTAAGTCGGTCCCGGTCCCCTGGGGCGGTTCAGTTAGCCATTGGCTGCTGTTCCGGCCTGGGGGGGCGGGATCGGTGAACTAAGAGCGTCCATTGCACTTCCTCGTGGTGTTCGCTGTAGGCGGCGGCTTCGGATGAAAACGAAAACGAAAGCGGCCCTCGGGCCGTGAGTAGCGAGTATGTGAGTAATCCGAGGTCGTCGTGGGCGGACATCACGAGAAGGGGGGTTGCGCTCCCTCCGGGCACCTTGGCCTGATGCGCATAGGGGTTGGCGGCCCTGACTTCAATCGCCCGGCTGCACGGAGCCGTTAGGGGAGGATTTCTATCCTCCCTCCGTGCACTTTGCGGGTGCTCCCGCACGGGGTGGTTTGAGGGTGCTGCGTGGTGGGTGCTCCTGCCACGCAGTGTCCCTCGGGGGGATGTGGGTGCCGGGGTGCCTTGTGTCTGGGGCGGCATCTTCCTCGCAATCCAGCGGGGTGGATGCGCGTCCTGGCATGGGGTGCCTCGGCGTCCCACAAATAGGGATCTCGGGGCTAGCCCGTGATTCCCTGGGGGGATGCGGTGGCCGGTCCACTCCGAGCCGGGGTGTCATCCGAGCCTGGGTGGCCCTCTGGTGAGGGGTGGATGCGGCGTCCCGCAAGGGGGTAGACGCCTCCCACCGCTTGGCAAACGGCCCGGGGTGTGACCCCGGGATACGCGCCAAGTAGGAGGAGGGGACGGGTCGGCAGGTTGATTCACCCGGAGATATCCGGGTGACCGGACTTGTCCGGACTGCCGGCCCGGGTCGCAACGAGCCGCTCGGACGTTTCCGAGGCGGGGTCGGTGCGACGGAGATGACGGTGACTGGGTGTCCTGGCGGGGAAGAAGTCCCTTCCTCGTCGGTCCCCTGTCGCCGCCTGCCGCCAGAGCCGCTCGGACATATTCCGAGGTCGGGGTCTGGCGGCGAGAGTTTGGGTACCCGGTGGCTGCCGTGACCGTTTCCCCTTCCGAAGCGGCAGTCACCGGGACGGCGCTTTTGTCCCAGGTCTAGATGGCCTGGGACGGGACATTATGCTGGTCGCCACGGCGGGTAAGACGGGGTAGGGGAGCGGCTGCCCCGTCCCAACCGTCCGTGGGGCCCCCCGGGTGGCGCCGCCCCCTGCAGTGTCCGCGAGGTCGGAGGCGCGGAACCCCCGAAAGCCCATGAGGAGTCAAACCCCTCATGGGTGAGTAAGGGGCTGGGACCCTGTGCCGGTGCTGCCTTTGGCCGCCGGCCAGAGGTGTATCTCGACCCCCCGGGGGAACTTGGGGCCCCCGTCGGGAGTGTTGCCGGTCATGTTTCGGGACACTTTCGGCGGGGGTGAGGGTATACCCGGTCGAGGGAGCTGCAGGGGAACGTGGGATGAAACAAAAAATGACAGACACATCTCAAACCCAAACAAAAAATAAAAATAAAAATTTAAAAATAAAAGAAAGGTAGTTGGGGCGATAGAGGAGGTGATCATGCGATCACCTTCTCCGAATTGGTCGGATAGATCAATGAGATCTACACGATCAAGAGGTTCGGGCAAGTCGGCGCTTTCTGCCGGACTTCAGCCCGGAAAGACCGAGGTTTGCGCACCTTCGGAGAAGAGGGTCCTCCCTGAGGCTAAGATCCGTCTTATCGACATAGAGAAGACGTCTATTAGCCTCAAGCGGAGGAGGATAGACAACGAGGTTGGGATAACCCTGGACCTCGTTGGGGGGGCCTCAACATCCTGCCCCCCAAGCAACATTGAGAGCAGGAGGGATGATGTTCTCATGGACATCATGCCCACACCTGCTGTTCAGCAGCCCCAGCTGCCCCCAGCTGTTTGCGCAAGAACAGCTGGGTGCACACGGAAGGAGAGCCTGGATAGAGAGGAAGGATTGGATCCGGATATACTGGATGTTGGAGAGGAAATGGACCCAATGGAAGGACAGGAGGTGGAGAAGAGAGGACGAGGGCGTCCTGCTACCACCGGGGAAGGAGTTGGGCTGAAGGAAAGAAGAGAGGAGGAAGCCCGAAGGAGAGAGGAGGAGGAATTGGAGAGGAGAGCGAAGGAGGCCCTTAGCTCTGCCCTCCAAAAGGACAGAAATGGGAAAGGGCACAAGATAAAATAAGGGCGATAGAGGAGGAACTATCCAGGGCTCCAACCGTGGACATTGCTGCTGAGGCAGCAGAGCAGTCTGTCAAAGTATACAAAGTGGCAGACTGCTCGAATAAGATGAAGGGAGGGTTGGTCGCGCAGTTGAGGCATGCTGCGATGACCAACCTAGCTGCCATCAACGTAATGGCAGCCAGAGCGCGAGAATCGAGCAATGAGGTACTTGCTGAGATTCGTAAGGAGATGGAGCAGCTCCGAAAAGAAAATAGGGAGCTGA
>NW_020229478.1:0-17028 GCF_003227725.1 Camponotus floridanus | reverse complement strand
CCTCCGGAAATCCGGATGCACATTTACTTCGAGTCACGGGGCTAACAGGAGTCTGCATTCCTCCTGTATAATAACGCGGATGCAGGGACACGGGAAGGGTCGATGAGGGTGAGGGGAGCATCGCAACCTCCGCTAAGGTTTCTGGCTCGCTTGGGTCCGGAGGTTTCCATTCGGATAGGGTCGGTGGGACCGGGGAACTTCGGTTCCTGGGCTCAAGCGGGTCATAGGGTTTCCATTCGGATAGGGTCGGTGGAACCCGAGGAAGCTGAGGCGGACAGATGCTCCCGAGCCTTTCATCCACAGAGTGGGGTGCGCCTTCCCCAGCTTTGAAAAACTCGAAGGCGTCCGGTGCTGGTTGATCTGCGATGAGATCAATTCAGCGTTTTTTTGTTTTCGTTCTCGCGGTAGTTCTTTTTGTTGCGGGTAGGATGCCCACCTTCGCGGCGAAAGCGGAAGGTGAGGTGAGGGTTGTGCATCACCCTCCGGAAATCCGGATGCACATTTACTTCGAGTCACGTGGGCCAACAGGAGTCTGCATTCCTCCTGTATAAAAACGCGGATGCAGGGACACGGGAAGGGTCGATGAGGGTGAGGGGAGCATCGAAACCTCCGCTAAGGTTTCTGGCTCGCCTGGGTCCAAAGGTTCCCATTCGGATAGGGTCGGTGGGACCAGGGAATTTCGGTTCCTGGGCTCAGCGGGTCATAGGGTTTCCATTCGGATAGGGTCGGTGGAACCCGAGGAAGCTGAGGCGGACAGATGCTCCCGAGCCTTTCATCCACAGAGTGGGGTGCGCCTTCCCCCATCTCTGAAAAACACGGAGGCGTCCGGTGCTGGTTGATCTGCGATGAGTCAATTCAGCGTTTTTTGTTTCGTTAATTTTTAAGTTAGTTTAAGTTAATTTTAAGTTAATTTTAAGTTAGTTATAAGGTAGTTTTTAAGTTAGTTTTTAAGTTAATCCTTCTTTTTCTTTCAGGTTTTTCTTTTCAGGTTAGCTCGCGTCGGGTAGGAGATGCAGCGAGGGTTTGTGCATCACCCTTCGGAAAAATCGGATGCACGCTTATTTCGAGTCACGGGATGCCGTCGAGTGGCGAGGCATGTCAAGTGACGGGTCGCTGACCCCGAGGCTGACATATCTCAACAGGAGTCTGCATTCCTCCTGTATAAAAAGGCGGATGCAGGGACACGGGAAGGGTCGATGAGGGTGAGGGGACCATTGTAATGGTCTGCTGGTGTCCCTTTAGTGCTTTGCTGGGTCTGTAGGTCTCCATTCGGATAGGGTCGGTGGAACCGGGGAACTTCGTTCTTGGGCTCAGCGGGTACTTGGGTGCTCATACGGATAGGGTCGGTGGGACCCGGGAACATCAGCAGACTTGGGTGGTCCCAAGCCTTTCATCCACAAGGTGGGGTATGCCTTCCTCCAGCCGGAAAACGCGGAGGCATCTGCGGTGCCGAGGTGTATCTCCAATGTGATCACCTCGGTCAAATGGTTAGTGCCTGAACGGGCGGTGTGCCGGCCTAGCGATCGAGCGGGACCGTCGACCAAACGCCGGGGCTGGCGTCCCCCCCGAGTAGTAGTCGACGCGATACTTCTCTGCCGATTCTGCCTAGGTGAGAGGGCCCCTCCAATTAAAATGAGGGGAGCTCGGTCGAGAGGAAGGCACATCTCTCAACACAGGAGTCTACCTAGTGGGGGCCTGCCTTACCCCACTCTAAAACAAGCGAAGGCACACGCGAATCATCTGGGTCCCCCTGGGTGGCTGGACACCTGGGGGACACCACCAGTGGTGGTCCCCCGGCAGAGGGGGAAAAAATTAGTGGGCAGGGTGGCCGGCGTGCGTGGTCCAGATGCACTTGGACCCGCAGCGTTACGGACCTTGTTTTCGGCCCTCTTTGAAGGGTGCACCTCTCCGTGGACGCCACCTTGACGTGGTGGAGAGGCTTAAGTCGGTCCCGGTTCCCTGGGGCGGTTCAGTTAGCCATTGGCTGCTGTTCCGGCCCGGGGAGGCGGGATCGGTGAACTAAGAGCGTCCATTGCACTCCCTCGTGGTGTTCGCTGTAGGCGGCGGCTTCGGATGAAAACGAAAACGAAAGCGGCCTTCGGGCCGTGAGTAGCGAGTATGTGAGTAATCCGGAGTCGTCGTGGGCGGACATTACGGGAAGGGGGTTGCGCTCCCTCCGGGCACCTTGGCCTGATGCGCATAGGGGTTGGCGGCCCTGACTTCAATCGCCCGGCTGCACGGAGCCGTTAGGGGAGGATTTCTATCCTCCCTCCGTGCACTTTGCGGGTGCTCCCGCACGGGGTGGTTTGAGGGTGCTGCGTGGTGGGTGCTCCTGCCACGCAGTGTCCCTCGGGGGATGTGGGTGCCGGGGTGCCTTGTGTCTGGGGGCGGCATCCTCCTCGCAATCCTGCGGGGGGGGTGCGCGTCCTGGCATGGGTTGCCTCGGCGTCCCACAATATAGGGGTCTCGGGGCTAGCCCGTGATCCCTGGGGGGGATGCGGTGGCTGGTCCGCTCTGATCCGGGGTGTCATCCGAGTCTGGATGGCCCTCCGGTGAGGGGTGGATGCGGGCGTCCCGCAAGGGGGTAGACGCCTCCCACCGCTTGGCAAACGGCCCGGGGTGTGACCCCGGGATACGCGCCAAGTAGGAGGAGGGGACGGGTCGGCAGATTGATTCACCCGGAGATATCCGGGTGACCGGACTTGTCCGGACTGCCGGCCCGGGTCGCACCGAGCCGCTCGGACGTTTCCGAGGCGGGGTCGGTGCGACGGGGATGACGGTGACTGGGTCTCTGGCGGGGGAGATATCTCTCCTTCGTCAGTCCCCTGTTGCCGCCTGCCGCCGGAGCCGCTCCGACGTATTCGGAGGCCGGGGTCCGGCGGCGTTGATGTTGGGTACCCGGTGGTTGTCCGCGACCGTCTCCTCTTCCGAAGCGGCAACCACCGGGACGGCGCCTGCCCCCCAGATCCGGTCAGTCCGGTGTGGGGGCGTGCTGGTCGCCACGGCGGGCAAGGTGCAGGCCGGGGAGCGGCGACCTGTACCCCAACCGTCCGTGGGGCCCCCTGGGTGGCGCCACCCGCTGCGGTGCCCCGGAGGTCGGAGGCCGGGGACCCCTGAAAGCCCGTGGGGCGTCACAACCTCACGGGTGAGTAAGGGGCTGGAGCTCCGTGTCGGGCATGTTCTACGCCTGACCAGCAGCATATGCGGACCCCCCGGGGGAACTTGGGGCCCTGTCGGGGGAGTGAGGCCGGTCATGTTTCGGTGCACTCCCTCGGCAGGTGAGGGTATACCCGGTCCGCAGAGCCGCAGCGGGGAACGGGATGATTTTACGATGAATAATGAAATGAATACCCAACTAAAAAATGAAAATGAAAATAAAAATAAAAATGAAAATGAAAATGAAAATGACGCGAGTGTGGTGGCTCCAAGGAGCGGAGAGGGGGAGAGTACAGGAGAGGAGATGGCTTTGCAGCCAACCTCCCAGTACTACGGACGGACTCGATCTGCGAGTAGGATGGCGGATCGGCGATATAGCGGAGAGCGCTATAACCCGTACGCTGACATTGACAAGGGGCCTAAACCCGTTGTCACTAATGTGCAGCATGTTACCGCCACAATGTCCCTGGATAAAGTATTGAGGGTCACCTTGGGACCCAAGGTGCAATTCCCGGGGACGGGGAAGGAGGAGCCAATTCCGCCCACAGGATCCAGTGAGGTGGAACCTTGCCCCGCCCTTACGACGGTTAGCGGTGAGGATGGTGGAGAGAACGGGGACTCAACCTCGTCTCAGCCACAACCGCACACCTCGGACCAACCGAAATGGGTGAGGGGGGGCATGGAAGTGGACTCGCTCAATGGAAGCGACGCTGAGATAGAGGAGGAGGAGGGCGTCGCGGACATAACGGAAGAGGAAGCCCTACAAAAGAAGAAAGGAAGAGGAAGGAATCCGAAGCTGGGCTGCGGTATATATGTAGGGAAGAGGGAGAAGGATGAGGAACGAGCAAGGCAGAAGAAAGTGGAAGCCCTGGAGGAAAGTGCCCGGAGGGCCCTCGACCCACTGGCTCCCCCTAGAGGGGCCAGGTGGAGCGAAGTCCTCAGGCAGGAGGAGGACATGGAGGAGGAGTTGTCCCGTGCTCCTCTGGAGGACGTTATTGCGAGGATGGTGGAACAGTCCGCTATAATATATAAGATAGCGGACTGCTCCAACAGTATGAAGGGTAGCCTGGTCGGAAAGATGCGGGAGGTGGTTGCGATGATGAGGGCGGCCACCTCTGTTCTTGCTGCACGAGCACGCGAGAATGACGAGATGGGGAGCGGGAAGGAGCTGGAAAGATACAGGAGGGAGGTCGAACAGCTCAGGAAGGAAATACGGGAGATGAAAGAGGCCCGAAAACCCGTGGCCTTGCCTCTCGAATCCTCTCCCCGAAATCGGATTAGGAACAGGGGTGTAAAGAGAAGGAAGGCCAATAAACATGACTCCAGCTCAGAGGAGGATAT
Organism: Camponotus floridanus; assembly: GCF_003227725.1. Taxonomy (NCBI): domain Eukaryota; kingdom Metazoa; phylum Arthropoda; class Insecta; order Hymenoptera; family Formicidae; genus Camponotus; species Camponotus floridanus. The sequence continues at coordinate 12,531 of NW_020229478.1, read as the reverse complement.
GGGCACCTCCCTCTGGCTGAAAAATGAAAGGGTTTTCCCACCCCTCCCCTCTCACTCCAACCCCCCTCGGGAGGTGAGGAGAGAAGAAGAAGAGGAGAAAAGGATGGCATCGCAGCCCCCCCAAGAAACGCTGAGTCCCTACATCAAGGGCCCGGCGCTTAAAGGGGGAGCCCGTCTTATTGATGTTTACCCACCCGGCCTCCCTGCGGATAAGCGGGAGGAATTCGAGGACCTATTAGCGGGTCTTAGACGGGTGGCAATCGATGCAGACGACAAAGCGAAAAAAGATGAGGCGTGGAAGGAGAGAAACCGAATGCTCCAAAGGCTCGGTGAGTTATACGGCGATGACTCCAGAGCCGTGAAATCGAGCCCAGCGCCTACCCCCACGCCTCAACCTCGGAAGAGAACGTCACCTCCGACACTGACGGTGGACTCATACGTTTCCGCCTCTGTAATTGAGAGGGAGAGCAAAGTCTCCCCCTCTCAGAGGGGAAGCGATGAGATCCTACCGAGGGAATCTCCCCCTCCTGTGACCTCTGTACCCAGGGCAGAGGCACAGGGAGAGGGGAAGAAAAAGAAGAAAAAGAAAGGGAAGAAGAAGGGGAGTGGGGACACAGCCCCTCCCCAATCCGCTCCACGACCGGCTCCAGGGGGGAAGAGGGAGCCTTCGGCCCCTCAACCCCCCAAAAGACCAGCCGAGAACGGACAAGTGTCCCGGAAAGTCCCTTCAAGGCAGAAGGAGGCTATTGCCACCGCCAAATCCGACCCATCGCCGCCCACTAAAGGGAGCGATGAGGCATGGACAACGGTGGTTGGTAGGAAGGCCCGTCAGGGCCAGGCCGCGAAGGGTCGCACCAAGGGTGCTCCCACTCCAGCGGCCAAACCCGGGGGAGCTGGTAAAGGCGCAAGCCAATCCCAGCCCTCCACGCGGGCCTCTCCATCTTCCCCTGCCCAGGGAAGTGGGGGGGCTAAAGCCAAGAGGAGGAGGACTCCGAGGACGGCCGCGGTGGTCATCACTTGTCCACCCGGCCAATATAAGGAGGCGATCAGGCTGGCCACGGAACGTATAGACTTGGCCAGCCTGGACATCAATGGAATGACGGCCAGGAAGGCTGTCACGGGCGCCCAAATTTTTGAAGTGGGTGGCCCGGACAACCGGCGCAAAGCTGAAGAGCTTGCCGGAAAAATCCGGGAGGTACTGGCAGGAAAAGAGGGGGTGAGAGTTGCTTGCCCCACCCCTACTGCAGAGCTCCGAATCCGGGACCTATGTGAGGCGACGGAGGAGGAGGATGTAAGGAAGGCCGTGGCCTCTGTCGGCGGATGTGTTATCGACCTTGTTAGGGTCGGAGCGATCCGATTCGCTGACAGGGGCCTCGGCACTGTATGGGTGCGCTGCCCTTTGGCTGTGGCCAATAAATTGGCCGCAGCCGGAAAGTTAAGAATCGGGTGGACCAACTCCCGAGTGGAGGCACTGGAGAGGAGACCTCTCCAGTGCTTCCGGTGTATGGGGAAGGGGCACACGAAGTCCCAGTGCGCGAGCCCCACAGACAGGGGGGGCAACTGTTACAGGTGCGGGAAGCCTGGACATGTGGCACGGGACTGCGCGGCTCCAACAAGGTGCCCGGTGTGCGCAGATCTCGGCCGCCCGGACAATCATCGTGCGGGTTCCCGCGCCTGTAACGCGCCAAGAAAGAAGGCGGGTGGACGGGCGAAACAACCGGCCACACTGGCCTCCTCTCTCCCCTCAACTAAGGAGAGGGGAGAAAAAGACGAGGAGATGGACTCCACCCCTCCAACACAAGAGAGGGACATGGAGTGCGAGCCCCCTCTTCCAAAGAGGGAGCCGCGTACAAGGGCGGACCACAAGTACGCGGGTCACCCCCCATCGGAGCCCTTGGCGAGGGCAGAAGGTGGGGAAGGTGAACAGATGGAGGTGGTGCCGGAGGAGCCTGGTGAACAAAAATAAACATGACCACCAGACTCCTTCAGGCTAATCTTAATCACGCCGGCCAGGCGCAGCATTTGTTCATGCAGAGCCTGGCCGAGCGTGAAGTGGGACTGGCGATCGTTGCCGAACCGTACACGGTCCCCGACCACAATGACAATTGGGTCGGGGATGCCGGTGGTTCGGCGGCGATAGTGAGGGCTGGCGCGAACTCCCCCTCTCTCCGACTAATAGGGAGAGGAGGGGGATTTGTTGCTGTCAAGTGGGGGCCCATCTATGTGGCCTCGTGCTACGCCCCCCCTAGATGGACTCCCGGCGAGTTCGAGACATTTCTCGAACAACTTGGGGCGGTCGTGCAGGGCATTCTGCACGACGCTCCCAACGCCCCCATTATAGTGGCCGGGGACTTTAACGCTAAGTCCCGGCCTGGGGGGAAACTCGCCGGGACCGAAGGGGTAACACCCTGGTTGGGTGGGCGAGCGAGCACGGCCTCTGTGTGATAAACAGAGGCCGTGTTGGCACCTGCGTGCGGCCGCAGGGTCAGTCCATCGTGGATATCACGATGGGCTCCCCGAGTGTCGCACGCATGGTGAGTGAATGGCGCGTGGTGCAAGACATGAGAGGGGAAACCCTCTCGGACCACCGCTACATAGAGGTGGTCCTTGGCACCGCGCGCCGACCATTTCCTCGCCCACCTTTAGGTGGGGAGAATGAGGCGAGATGGGCCCTCACGAAGCTCAATGAGGACGAGCTGGAGACCGTCCTTCGTGCGGTGACATGGGGGATGCCGGAAGGAGAAACGGGTCGGGACATCCACGAAGAAGTGGAATGGCTCCGGGGCATCATGCACCAGGTGTGCGATGCTTCCATGCCCCGGGCCAAGTCCCGCCCGCGTCGGGCGGTTTACTGGTGGACGGAGGAAATTGCCGAGCTACGGCGTTCCTCCGTCCAAGCCCGGCGCGCGCTCTCCCGGCTCCCCCGCAACGGGAATAGGAGAGCCGTTGACGAAGCCCTGGCCGCCTATAGGGACGCTAGATGCTCCCTTAGCCGAGCCATTAGGAAGTCGAGGGCTACATGTTGGAGCGACTTACTCAAGTCGCTCAACACGGACCCATGGGGGCGCCCATATAAGATAGTGTTGAGAAAACACAGAGCTTGGGCGCCCCCCGTGACGCAGTCCCTGGAGGACCACATCCTCGACAGAGTGGTGGACACCCTCTTTCCCCAACGGGTGGAGGGGTCCACACTCGAGTGGGGTCCGAATCTAGATGGACCCCACGAGATTAGTGAGGATGTGGAGATTACCAGGGACGAAATCATCCGGGCCGTCCGGCGCATCGGGTCGCGTAAGGCACCCGGGCCGGACGGGGTACCCGGTAAAATATGGGTCCGGGCCCTTGACTTCCTTGGCGAGCGCCTGAGGCACATCTTTAACGAGTGCCTCAGGCGAGGGGTGTTCCCCCCTCAATGGAAGAAGGCCAAACTGGTCCTTCTTCCTAAGGAGGGCAGAGAACCGGGCACTCCGTCGGGTTATAGGCCAATTTGCCTGCTGGACGAGGTAGGGAAGATTCTGGAAAGGATCATTGCTACCCGCCTCGTCCAGCATCTGTCCCGGGAAGGGGTAGATCTCCATGAGGAGCAATACGGCTTCCGGGAGGGACGTTCAACGATTGACGCAATCAAACGCGTCAGGTCCCTCTCGGAGGCCGCGATAGAAGAGGGCGGGGTGTGCATGGCGGTGTCGCTAGACATCGCCAATGCGTTTAACACCCTGCCCTGGGATTGCGTCGGGGACGCCCTCCAGAGAAGAGGCGTCCCCAGCTACCTCGTGGGGATCATCCAAAGTTATTTCCGGGACAGAATGCTGGAGTATGTCGGACCGGACATGCTCCAGCACCGACGGAGTGTCCATTGCGGGGTCCCGCAGGGGTCGGTCTTGGGCCCTCTGCTATGGGACCTCGCATTTGACAGAGTTCTCTGCCTTCCCCTCCCTCGCGGCTGCCATGTCATATGCTATGCTGATGACACGATTGTGGTGGCCGCGGGGGGGGACTGGGGGGACACTGCGGCCAGGGCGGAAACCGCAACGGCGTGTGTGGTGCGCGGTGTCATCGATATGGGTCTCAGGGTGGCAGCTAACAAAACGGAGGCGATGTTCTTTTATAGTCGCGCCTCCGGGGTGCCGCCCGAGACCCGTATCCGAGTAGGAGGAGCCTCCATCCTGGTGGGAGACCGATTAAAATATCTCGGTCTCTTATTGGATGGCCGGTGGAGTTTTGGACACCACTTTGGTGTCCTTGCCCCTAAGGTTGAGCGGGTGTCGGCCGCGTTAGGCCGGCTCTTGCCGAACCTTGGGGGCCCGGATGGCCGTGTCCGCCGCCTATATGTGGGGACGGTGAATTCGGTGGCCCTGTACGGGGCGCCCATTTGGGCGCGGGATCTCGCGGCCATGCGTAGCGCGAAAGATGCATTCAGAAGAGTGCAGCGCACCATGGCCGCGAGGGTGGTAAGGGCCTACCGTACCGTCTCCCATGCGGCGGTCACTATAATTGCGGGCTGGCCGCCCCTGGAGTTCCTCGCTCAAATGTATGCCGATATATATTGGCGGGAGCGGGAACTACGGGGCGGCCTTGGCGGAAGAAAGCTTCCGGCCCGCATTAAGAAGGTCATCCGGCTCCACGCCCGGCGGTCCCTGATAGAGAGGTGGGATGCCCACCTCTCCGACCCGAACACCGCGGGTCAGAGGACCGTCGGGGCCATCCGGCCCTGTCTGTCCAAATGGATGGACAGGGCTCAGGGGGAGGCAACCTATAGATTGACACAGGTGCTCACCGGACACGGTTGTTTCGGGGAGTACCTGTGTCGAATCAAACGGGAGGACACCGCGCACTGCCACCATTGCGAGGCGGCAAGAGATACGGCGCAGCACACCCTGGCCGAATGCCCGGCCTGGGATGGGCTGCGCCAAGATCTCACCAGGAAGGTGGGTGCAGACCTCTCGCTGCCGGCCCTTGCACAACAAATGGTCGGCAGCGAGGAGGCATGGAAGGCCGTCGCCTCCTTTTGTGAGTTGGTAATGCTCCAAAAGGAGGCGGCGGAACGCCTGCGTCGGCAGGAGGAGGCGGCAGCGGAGGCCGTAGCTGCTGTGGCCGCGGCCGACCGCCAAAGAAGCGAGGAGGAGGACGCGGAGGAGGAGAGCGTCGATGAGAGCGCGGAGGAGGGAGAGGTGGAGGACAGGGATATACCCACACCCCCGGCCTCTCCCCCTCCGCGGGCAGCAATAGCTGCAGCAAGACGGAGACGCCGGAGGAGGTCCTCGTCTCCCCGCCTGGGGAGATGACAATGAGGGGGGGAGATATAGTCATAGCCGTGGCAATGCCGCGGCAACATAGACATCTCCCCCCCCCTAAGGACCTCCTCCGGACGGACGAACGTACAAACGTACGGGATGGCGAGGTGGGAGTGGTGGGGAATATGTCCCTCCCTCCCACCTCAGTGGTGTAAATCATACCACAGAGACAGAGAGGAGGGGGATAACAATCCAGTCCCCCTCCTCTAATATGACGAGAGAACGGGGGGAGAAGAGAGACATTTCGTCCTCCCTCCCCCCACTTGGAGTACGCGACGGGGGCTGCTGACATAGCGGCCCTGTCGCGATTCCCTCGGGACTTGACCGTCATGAGCGGGGGCTCTTGGCGGTCTAATCAAAGTCCCCGAGGAAGGTGGGTGAATGGCGTGGCCCCATTCGCCCACAGAGGGAAGAGAGAGGGGAGGGAGCATTATTATTATTATTATTATTATTAATGCTCCTTTCCCTCGGGATGGAGACCCAGCGGCCGCCAAAACGCCGCTGGGTCGTAAGCGCGGAGGGGAACCACAGTCGGGGATGCAGAAGTATTGCATCAGCGAGTCCCTGGTCCCCGCCTGCCCCTCCAAACGCGCGGAAGGCCACCGCAGGAGTTTTAGCGGGTAAACCGGTCGACAATGACCGGGAGTCCCGCATAACCATCCACTCCTCCCCCGAGGGTGGTGGTATGCATAAAGCATTTCTCCTGCGTTACCAAAAAAAAAAAAAAAAAGGTTAGGTTAGGTTCTCCTCCGATGGTGCGCCACCTTGTCGTGGTGGAGGAGCTCCCCTCTTCCTTCGGGTTGAGGGGTCTAAGAGCGCACCATTGCACTTCCTCGTGGTGTTCGTCGCGGTGGTGGCGGGTGAAAGCGAAAACGAAAGCGGCCCTCGGGCCGTGAGTAGTGAGTATGAGAGTAGCCCAAAGCCGCCGCGCGGACATCACGAGAAGGGGGGTTGCGCTCCCTCCGGGCTTTATGGCCTGATGCGCATAGGGGAAGGAAAACCCTGACTCCAAACCCGGCACAATGGGGCTGTTACGGGTGGAAGAACACCCAACCCATTCTTTCTTCCAACCCATCCTAAACCTCCCATCCTTCTTCCTCGACCGATTGTCCCAGGGTCTCAACTTCTACTTTCTTCGGGGTGGCGCCCGCTTTCAAATAGCACGGTACCCGGCTTTGGGTGCAGATGGAGCCCAGCGACTCCATAGAGATGAGGTCTGCTGCCGCGGACCAGTCTCGTTCGCTGGAAGGGGTTGGCGGCCCTGACTTCAATCGCCCAGTGGTACGGCACTGTAGGGGGAGCCTAGCTCTCCGCCCGTAACTTGTGTGGGTGCTCCCGCAGGGGGGATGAGGTGGCGGATCGGCGGGTGCTCCCGCCGTGAAGCGTCCCTCAAAGGGGAAAAACGGGAACCGGCCGGGACCCTCGCCCGAAGGACTGGTAAGGTGACTTTGTCACCTGCCGGGCCAGAGGCGGGGATTATCTCGGTGGCGGTTCCTCTGTGTGTGAATGGTGTGTGCATGTGTGAGTGTGTGTGTGTGGGTGGAGTTCGGGTCTCTCCTCGGAGAGACGCGGAAATCCACCATCTTTTTGGCCACCGGGCAGTAGAGTCTTCGGGTCGCGGCTCGCTTTCAAGAGGGTTGGTGCCTCACCCTCCGGAAAAATCGGAGGCATACTTATGTCGAGTCTCGGGAACCGTCGAGTGGAGCGGTCCTTATGTCAGGTGAAGGGTACTGTGTTTACGGTACCTGGAGGCTGACATACCGCAAGCGAAGGGTCCGCCTTCCCCTCGCTTTAAATAAAAAATCCGGAGGCGGGGACACGGGAAGGAGCCGGCGTCGCACGTCGGCAACAGGGGGATTGCCCATCCTTGTATAAAAAATCGAAGGCAGCCGGGTGCAGTGTTGACTTCCGTCGCGAAGCACGATAGTGTTTCCCGATGGAAACAACACAGCACAACACCGTCTCCACGTGGAGGCGGAGCTTCTCCCGGGTAGGAAGCCCATCTTCCGCTCTTCAAGCGGGAGATGAGGTTGAGGGGTGGTGCATCACCCTCCGGAAAACCGGATGCACATTTAACTCGAGTCACGTGTGCCCGTATGGCGTGGTTATGTTGGGTGATGGGTTCCTGTGGAAGACCCACTTGAATCCACCGGTCAACATACCGCAAGCGGGGGTCCGCCTCCCCTCGCTTTAAATAAAAAACGCGGAGGCGGGGACACGGGTTAGGAGTCGGCGTTGCACGTCGGCGACAGGGGGCCTGCCCACCCCTGTATAAATAAACGTAGGCAGCCGGGTGCGGTGGTGTCTCGACCGAGACATTGGTATCTCGATTGGGACACTGCTGCACAAGCCGCCTCTACCGGGAGGCGGGTTTAGAAACTTCGGGTAGGAGGCCCACCTTCGCGGCGAAAGCGGGAGGTGAGGTGAGGGTTGTGCATCATCCTCCGGAAATCCGGATGCACATTTACTTCGAGTCACGGGGGCTAACAGGAGTCTGCATTCCTCCTGTCTAATAACGCGGATGCAGGGACACGGGAAGGGTCGATGAGGGTGAGGGGAGCATCGCAACCTCCGCTAAGGTTCCTGGCTCACTTGGGTCCTGAGGTTCCCATTCGGATAGGGTCGGTGGGACCAGGGAACTTCGGTTCCTGGGCTCAAGTGGGTCACAGGGTCTCCATTCGGATAGGGTCGGTGGAACCCGGGGGAACTGAGGCGGACAGATGCTCCCGAGCCTTTCATCCACAGAGTGGGGTGCGCCTTCCCCCATCTTTGAAAAACACGGAGGCGATCGGTGCTGGTTGTATCTACGATGAGATCAACTTAGCGTTTTTTGTTTTCGTTTTCGCGGTAGCTCTTTTTGTTGCGGGTAGGATGCCCACCTTCGCGGCGAAAGCGGGAGGTGAGGTGAGGGTTGTGCATCATCCTCCGGAAATTCGGATGCACATTTACTTCGAGTCACGGGGGCTAACAGGAGTCTGCATTCCTCCTGTCTAATAACGCGGATGCAGGGACACGGGAAGGGTCGATGAGGGTGAGGGGAGCATCGAAACCTCCGCTAAGGTTTCTGGCTCGCTTGGGTCCGGAGGTTCCCATTCGGATAGGGTCGGTGGGACCGGGGAACTTCGGTTCTTGGGCTCAAGCGGGTCATAGGGTTTCCATTCGGATAGGGTCGGTGGAACCCGAGGAAGCTGAAGCGGACAGATGCTCCCGAGCCTTTCATCCACAGAGTGGGGTGCGCCTTCCCCCATCTTTGAAAAACACGGAGGCGTCCGGTGCTGGTTGATCTGCGATGAGATCAATTCAGCGTTTTTTGTTTTCGTTAGTTTTAAGTTAGTTTAAGTTAGTGTTAAGTTAATTTTAAGTTAGTTGTAAGTTAGTTTTAAGCTAATACTCTTTTTCTCTTTTCAGGGTTTATTTTCAGGTTAGCTCGCGTCGGGTAGGAGATGCAGCGAGGGTTAGTGCATCACCCTCCGGAAAAATCGGATGCACGCTTATTTCGAGTCACGGATGCCGTCGAGTGGCGAGACATGTCAAGTGACGGGTCGCTGACCCCGAGGCTGACATATCTCAACAGGAGTCTGCATTCCTCCTGTATAAAAAGGCGGATGCAGGGACACGGGAAGGGTTGATGAGGGTGAGGGGACCATTGTAATGGTCTGCTGGTGTCCCTTTAGTGCTTTGCTGGGTCTGTAGGTCTCCATTCGGATAGGGTCGGTGGAACCGGGGAACTTCGGTTCTTGGGCTCAGCGGGTACTTGGGTGCTCATACGGATAGGGTCGGTGGGACCCGGGAACATCAGCAGACTTGGGTGGTCCCAAGCCTTTCATCCACAAGGTGGGGTATGCCTTCCTCCAGCCGGAAAACGCGGAGGCATATGCGGTGCCGAGGTGTATCTCCAATGTGATCACCTCGGTCAAATGGTTAGTGCCTGAACGGGCGGTGTGCCGGCCTAGCGATCGAGCGGGACCGTCGACCAAACGCCGGGGAGGGCATCGCCCCGAGTAGTAGTCGACGAGATACTTCTCTGCCGATTCTGCCTAGGTGAGTGGGCCCCTCCATTAAAATGAGGGGAGCTCGGTCGAGAGGAAGGCACATCTCTCAACACAGGAGTCTACCTAGTGGGGGCCTGCCTTACCCCACTCTAAAACACGCGAAGGCACACGCGAATCATCTGGGTCCCCCCGGGTGGCTGGACACCTGGGGGGACACCACCAGAGGTGGTCCCCGGCAGAGGGGGAATAAAACTAGTGGGCAGGGTGGCCGACGTGCGTGGTCTCCGAGGGGACCCGTAGCGATCCGGACCCTGTTTTCGGCCCTCTTTGAAGGGTGCACTCCTCCGATGGTGCGCCACCTTGTCGTGGTGGAGGAGCTCCCCTCTTCCTTCGGGTTGAGGGGTCTAAGAGCGCACCATTGCACTTCCTCGTGGTGTTCGTCGCGGTGGTGGCGGGTGAAAGCGAAAACGAAAGCGGCCCTCGGGCCGTGAGTAGCGAGTATGAGAGTAGCCCAAAGCCGCCGCGCGGACATCACGAGAAGGGGGGTTGCGCTCCCTCCGGGCACCTTGGCCTGATGCGCATAGGGGTAGGCGGCCCTGACTTCAATCGCCCGGTCGGCCACGACCGTTAGGGATGCCCCTGCACTGTCAGGGTCTACCATCCCGGTGGCTAGAGGAAGGAAAACCTCGAATTAAAAACCCGGTCTGGACAGCCCGTGAGCCTCTGGACGGCATGTCCTAAGGGAAGGAAAACCCCGACAGAAAACCAATTTCTTTCAGATCAACATGGACCACACGAAGAAAAGAGAAGACCTTACCGGCCCAGTGGTTTCGGAGCCACAGGGCCCGGCGGGTGCGGGGGGTATCGTCCCGGCCCCTCCCTCGTCGTCATCCGACGTCGGGCTTCCATCGGAGTTTCCAGAGAGCTCCGGTGGAGATGTGGCTATCTCTGTTTTAGCCAAGGGTCTGCGGAAGACCGTTCCAGGCCTTGGTAAGGGGGGGAGTAAAGACCCCGTGCGCAGGAGCACGAGGCAGGATCCGGGAGCGCAGGCTAGTCCAGCGCCGGCGACCCCGGGTCCTTCGACGGCGAGGGCAGAGGACGAGGAGGCTTGCTTCAAGCGTCCTGGTCCACTGTCCTCCAAGAGGAAGAGGGTGGGGCCCACGGCGCCGAAAGCCGTAGCCTCCACCGACGACGAGGATACGTCGTCCGACGTGGGCTCGGGGACCGACAATGAAATGTCGCTCTCCGAGTACTCGTCGGATACGGCGTATACCTTGAGGCACGGGGGGGACGCGCGACCGAAGCGCGGACGCGGACGCCCCGCGACAACCGGCGAGTGGGTCGGTGTCGAGGGGGTCCGCAAGGAGTTGGAGCTCCTGAAGAAGGAGCTGGAGCGAGTAAAGGAGGAGCGGGATATCCTCGGGGCCAGGTTCGAAGTTGACTTCGGACCGACCGCGGGGGACTCCCCTCCTCCTACGACGTGATGAGGGAGCTCGACAACGAGACCGTCGACTCCCTCATAAACGTCGTCATGGAAGAGATGGAGGCGGTGGAGCGCGTCGCTGAGCGCTCGAAGTCCCTGAAGGGTACCCTGAGGGGAGCGCTTCGGGCTGCGACGCGGCGAGCTCTGGCCGCCTCCAAGCTCTTGTTCACCCGCGCGAACATCAGCGCGGGTGAACAACGGAGAGAGGGGCCCTCGAGCGGACCCGTCGCGACCTTGAGGCCGCGAAGGGTCTGTTCGAGGAGGCCCAGAGGAAGGTGGAGAGGCTGGAGAGGGAGGTTGAGGTCCTCAAGGCGAAGGAGACCCTTCGGGCCACCAGAGCCGAGAGGACCTTGCCCTCCCCGTGCCCCACACCGCCCCCAGGGGCGGAGTGCGGCATCGAGGCGATGGAGACGGAGATGGAGGACCTCCCGTGTTGAGGGATGACCCTCCACCTCCGGTCTCCGTTCGGGAGGAGCCCCTCGGGGACCCGGCCGCTTCTCAAGACCTCTTGGTCGAGAGAATCGTGGCTCGGGTCGTCGAGGTGCTCCGACCCCGAACAGAGGAGACGGCCCGGCCCACCGAGCCTCCAAGGCCCCCTCCCGCAGAAGGGAGGGAGTTGTGGAGCAAGGTGGTGGGCAGGAAGGCCCGCAAGACCCGCGGAGAGGCGGGTACTTCTTCCCAGAAGACTGCTCCCCCCCCTGCCACTAGTGGCAAAGGGGGGAGCAGTGGGAGGAAGAAGAAGAAGGGCCCGAAGAAGGGCGCTGAGGGGGCACCTGCTGGTAAGGTGCCTCCCCAGAAGAAGAAGCAGGGCAAGGCCTCCGCCAGGGTCATCCGGGAGCCGAAGACGGCGGCGGTCCTTCTGACCGTCGCCCCTGAGGCGGGGATGACCATGGGGGAGGCCTTGAAGTTGATCGCCCCTGCAAGGGAGATCATACGGGGGAGCGGGACACTCGCGGTCCTGAAGAAGTCCCAGGCTGGGGGCACTCTGTTCCAGTTATCTGGAACGGAGGGCCCCCGCCTGGCAGGGGAGCTTCTCGCGAAGATGCGAGAACTCCTGGGGGGGAGCCGGGAGTCAGGGTCACCCGGCCCCAGAAGCGCGCGGAGTTGCGCCTTCAGGGCTGGATGACTCTGTCACCCGGCAAGAGGTGGTTGAGGCCGTCACGGGGTTGACGGACTGCTGCGCGGAGGACCTGTCCGTGGGAGAAATCCGATTTCTCCCGGGTCGGATGGGCTCCGTGTGGCTGCGTTGCCCCGTGCCGGTCTACAACAAGGTCGTCGAGGCGGGGAAGCTCTGCATCGGGTGGGGCGTGGTGGTTGTTAAACCACTCCCGGCCCGCCGGATGCGGTGCTTCCGCTGCCTCGAAGTGGGCCACGGGGCGGCCGGCTGTAAAGGGCCGGACAGGAGTGGCCGCTGCCATAGGTGCGGCGACCGCTCCCACCAGTCGCGGCTGTGCCCGGCGGGGACGCCCAAGTGTCCGCTGTGCGCGGACGTTGGGTTACCCGACGGTCACTCGCTGGGGGCGGCCACTTGCGTGCCTAGCGCAAGGGTCGCCCACCGGCGTAAAGCCGCGTTGGCCAAAAAGGCCACCGAGAAGGGGAAGGGCCCGGGCACGCAACCCTCGACGAGTGAGGGTGCGGCCCCGGCCGCTTCCGGCGGAGGGAGTAAGGGGGCCCGCGTAGGGCTGAACCCCCCGAAACCTCCGCCCCAGCAGGGCCCGCGGGGGCGGAGAGAGTGACCCGTTCGAAAGCGAACAAGGGTCCT
>NW_020229477.1:0-101262 GCF_003227725.1 Camponotus floridanus | reverse complement strand
TTCCGCGCTTTTTCGGCGAGTATCCTATCCGCAGCGTGTCTCTCGGTGAGATCGTTGCTTCGAGAGTATGCTATATCGTGTTCGCGACACGCAGCGTCCAATGGATTTATACCTCGATCACCTCTGGCTAATCGCTTTTCCAATCGTGTACCTGGCCCGCAAAACTGATAGCCGGGAATATGTAATTCGATCGGAAGTGCGTTTATCGCGTGATTTAATAGGCCTCTACCTATTTTCGTTGACATTCGCTGCAATTCTTTATCAATGGCGCCGGACCGTCGATGTGCGTTTCCTGCCACGGCTGATTGTAGTGTTTGTAACAGCGACGATACGTCTGAACCTCCGGATCCGCCTTTATATATTCTGGAAGCTTGTCCCACACGTAGTGAACGTGATCGCCGCACATTCGCAACAGAACTGCTTTCGACACAAATTGTAGCTGTTCGACGCTCAAATCGCAAATGTCGGAAGGACTTGATAGCAGAATGAACATTTTTTCTTTACTGAGCGACTCGTGATTTCGCGCACCTATAAATAGGCAGGCGTTCGATCCAATCAACAGTGTTGAAAAAAATGAGATTCGTACGACAACCTTTGACGATTTACGTGAGAAATTGCGATAGCAGATTACGATTAATGGGGGACAACGCGGAGATGCGCAGGCACGGTACGATGCTACCGACTACTATACGCGCGATCATATGCGGACCCTCGAATTGTGGTAAAACCAACGTTCTGATAAGTCTACTGGAAAGTCCGCACGGTGTACGTTTCGAGAATGTGTACGTGTATTCGAAATCGTTGCAACAGCCAAAATATCAATATCTAGAGAATTTGTTGACGCCGATCGACGAAATCGGCTACTTTACGTTCTCGAATAACAGTGACGTCATTCCACCGAGCGAGGCACATCCAAACTCGATTTTCGTCTTCGATGACGTGGCATGCGACAAGCAAGATACGATAAGAGAGTACTTCTCAATGGGTCGTCACTCGAACGTCGACTGCTTCTATCTTTGTCAGACGTACGCGAGAATACCAAAACATCTTATACGCGACAACGCGAACCTGCTGATCTTGTTTAAACAGGATGGTACCAACTTGAAACACGTGTACAACGATCATGTGAATACCGACATGTCGTACGAGGATTTCAGTGAATTATGTCGTACTTGTTGGCAACAAAAGTATGGATTCCTAGTGATAGATAAGGACAGCTCGCTTACGAACGGGCGATACAGAAAAGGATTTAACGTGTTCGCGATACCGCAAAACGATTAGTCGCTGCCAACATTTTGTCGAGAAGGGTGAAACGCTCGACATTCCGTCAACATGGCTGAAAGCGATAATATTCGTGAGCGTGAAAAGATTGCGAAGGAGATTGAGAAAACGAGCGAATCGATCCGCAAGAAACATCGCGCTTTAAAGACCGGTAAGATCGACGACGATATCGCGGTCAAGACCCATTTTAGACCTATTATCGAGCCACTACAAAAAATCGCCGACAACTCTAGCTTTATCGCGATGAAAAATGAGCCGGAGAGTAACACTGGCGCTATAATTAAAACATTACCCATCAAGCGGTATAAGGAGAAAGAGGAGGAGGATGAGGAGGAGGAGGAGGAGGAGGATGCGACACCGAAAAAGAGGAAACGATTGAAGGCTAAACGTTTATTGACGCCGCGTACATTGGATGAACCGCTGCTAACCTCTACACCGCTGCTAACTTCTACACCGCTGATAACCTCCACACCGTCCGGGACAACGAGAACCGTACAATCCAGGATACCCAAATTACTTGATGAGATCGAAGAAGTTCTCGAAAAATCCCAAAAAAACCTGTTTCAAGAGGAAGTTTTCGAAACCACGGGCAACCCGCTCGAAACATCCGTTCGAAACAGATTACAAACGTCGGAAGGTCAAGAAGTGTTACGAGAACACTTGGGATCACTGGGACAAAAATACATAGGTGCTCTTCTTAGCGGTGACGAAAGAAAAAACACGATCGATCACGTGTACGGCGTCTATTTCGACGAGAATGGAATGCGTCTCGGTAACAAACGATTTGACATTGACAAAGATGACTCTATAATCATAGACAAAGTGAGGTATATTGGTACACCAGGATTATACGAGTTGATCTTCAAGAGAATTCCCGACGATGTCATATACACTGAGGACGATATGCAAAAATATAAGAGCATATTGATGATGACGAGTGCGCATAAACGTCAATATGATGCGCAAGGTCAATTAAAGAGCAACAAGGGATACAAGTATAAACAAATAATCGCGCCGTTGATGTCGATCGAATCGAAAAAGAAAAAAACGGGAACGGGAGTATTCACGCCTCGCGCGATGACGCTAACCGACAATAAGATCGATTACGTGCACTGGGACGATCCCAACGAGCTAGTGGATCGCCTACGATTGCTCGACGCTTCGCGCCGAGCTGGTCACAACGCTCACGACAACGAGATCCTGTCGATCATAGAAGAACTTCGCGAAGCTGGCCTTATTATAAATTAAACGGTGTCTCGACAAAACTAATCAGTCGATCGACGTTACTCACATCGAAAAAAAAAATGCCTATCAACAAATTTGGATTATTCGAACGGAGAAATGAAGAAATCTGCACAAGCGATCATTTGGGTAAATTGGCGACAAGTTACTTGCGTCGAAACGCTCTGTGTCGCGTCGCTACGGACTATGACGCGAGGTCGCGCAAGATTCGTCGTGTAGCGCAACCTGAGGCTGATACCGATGCAGTCAACAAACTGTACATGGAACAATATGTTAAAACGTTGAAGAATCAACAGAAAGAATCAGACGAAAAGCTGATTGCGTTCGAGAAGGATATGCAAGCTTTGCAGATTGCGATAAACGAACTTCGACGTGCGATTAACACTAATTCAGAAACGGCTATCAATCTATAATGAGCTGTAGCGAACAGTTTAGGAGCAGCTATTGTACAATTATTAAACATCTACAAAGACTTATCCAACGGCTACAAACGCTTATCGAACGGCTACAAAGGCTTATCGAACGGCTACGAAGGATTATCGAACTACAATGAGTGACAGTGATCGAAGAGGAAACGACCTCGAACGGATCAGCAACGGCTATTGAACGGCTATTGAACGACTATCAAACGACAGTGAACGGCTACGAACGGTTATTGAACGGCTATTGAACGGCTACGAACGGGTCAGCAACGGCTATTGAACGGCTATCGAACGACAGTGAACGGCTACGAACGGCTATTGAACGGCTACGAACGGCAGTGAACGGCTAAAGAGTGACAACGAATAATAAAACGCATGGTGATACGTATCGTTTATTTGATCGACGAATCGAAACAACGATGGATCGACGATTGGGAATAATCGAAAAAGCGAAGAAACAACATAATTTAGAGAAACGGCAGTTGGTGAATGAACTGCACGCACCGGCGAGAAAAAATTTCCCCCGAAGACACGTTATAGTGCGGGGATACGATGACCTGTGGCAAGCCGACATCGTCGAGATGCGTCCGTACTCTCGTTTCAACAGAGGTTACAACTACATACTCACTGTCATCGATGCGTTGAGCAAGTACGCGTGGGCTGTACCACTCAAGAGTAAAGGTGGAAGCGAGACAGCTGACGCTATCGCCGAGATAATTCGAGATAGCAAAAGGTGTCCGAAAAATATACAGACCGATATGGGGAAGGAATTTTATAACGTCGACGTGCAACGGCTCATGCGAAAACACGACATTAATCATTATTCTACATATTCGACATTAAAGGCATCGATCGTTGAGCGATTCAATCGCACGCTGAAAAACGACATGTGGAAGATGTTTACGCTAAACGGATCTTACAAGTGGATCAACGTGTTGCCGGAACTCGTATCGAATTACAACGCGCGCAAGCATAGAACGATCGGTATGCGGCCCGTCGACGTTACCCCCGCGATCGCTGAAAGACTCTTGGCTACTGTATACAACCATGTAAATATCGCGGGTCCGGCGAAATTCAAAGTAGGTGATTCGGTACGCGTTAGCAAGTACAAGACAGTTTTCGAGAAAGGTTACACGCCAAATTGGACAACCGAGGTGTTTAAAATTATAAAAGTGCAGCATACTAATCCCGTAAGCTATCTACTTGAGGATTATCGCAAAAAATCTATCGCTGGAGCGTTCTACGAACACGAGTTGCATCGCGCGAATTATCCGGACGTGTATCTCGTGGAGAAAGTACTGCGCAGGAGGGGTGATGAGGTTTACGTGAAATGGCTGGGATTTGACAATTCGCACAATTCTTGGATACATAAAGACAATGTGATTTAATTAATTAATTTAATTTTCATACAGTGTTTATTTTTTTTAATTTTCTGGAAAAAATATATATGTATAACATTATAATATTTGAAAAATAAAAATATACATAAAAATATATATACATAAAAAATCCTTATCATTATTCCTTTCTATAGTATATGTATTTTTAATAAGTTATAATAAGATGCATGAGATACACATAAAAATATATGAAATATAAAAAAAATCCTTATTAATATTCCTTTCAATAGTACATGTATTTTTTTAATAAGATAATAAGATGTATGAAATATACATTACATAAAAATATATACAATATAAAAATCTTATTAATAATTCTTTTAATAGATAGTTTATCGCACACATTTTACATTTTACATTTTACATTTTACATTACATATTACAATGGTATCCTATAATGTCCCCACGGTAATGTATCTGTGGTTTCAGGTACGATATATCGCTTATCGTCGTACGGACTCAAAGCAATTTTCGTCTCGCAGATCGTGTATACTTGGTGCAGTTTAGATCGTATACACGACTGCTGGCGCGTCATTTCAATTTCTTCTTTCAAACACCGCGTGTAATCATCAAACGTTATCGTTCTCGCGACAACGTTGCTCTTGACGCCTTTAACTTTTTTCGTGTCTTTCTTTCCATCCACTCGTAATGCGTACATCTTTGCTCTGAGTCCGACGAATTCGGTCATTATGGCACCGTTATTTTCATCCTTCATCAGGCCCGGTACTTTTTTATTTTCAAGCGGTATACCGTACGCATTGTCTACCGCATAATCGCTCGTGTCAAATCTGGCGATATCGCGCTTCATGTTCTCATACACATCAACGCACTCAATGTGATATATCAAACTATCTGTATCGGTATACATAATCTTACATTTATCGCGATACATTGGCGTCATATACTCGTGATGAAATTCATACAAACATGTCTTGGATATGTCGAGTATGCACATACCCACATAAATCGGCTTGTAGAATTTCACCTCGAGTTTACGCAATTCCACAGCGATTAAGTTTTCTGAAAAAACGCTTCTGCTGTGGAAATTCGGTTTCGCGATCATCGCTTCTGCACCGTACTGGCCATCCCATTTTGTTAATAATTTTACATCGACACGATTCCGCACATTTTCCATCGTTTTACCAAACACAGCATTATTCATTAATTTATATAGATTTTTCTCGAAATCGTTTTTCGCGAGTGTTCTGAAATGTGTATTTAATTCGATATAACTGCGAAGCCATGGAGATTGCGTAAATTGTAATACGCGATGTATTTTTGTTACACGAAGGCCGTGACGCGTACACTGCTGTAGGTTACGGTAGTGTATCACGTAACGCTTCTTATCATATAACGTTGCAAGTAGTTTGAATTCCCGCTTACCGGGCGGCTTGTCGCGCGTCGGACAAAACGGTAGGTCAATGTGCGTATCGTGAAGATGTCGTGGGTATTCGAGATCGACTTCGAGGATATAGCCTGTAGGGGAATCTAGCGCGATGGATGATACATCAAAATTCGACACGTCGTCGACCCATCGAAAATCGGCATAGGGCAACGGTTGACACATTGCCCATCCGTATAAATTATTAACGTCAAAATACATCAAGTACGACGATGGTTTCGATGGATCGTACGACTCCATGTACTTGTTATTAGCGCGAGCGTATCTGTTGGAACATTGGCTCAGACCACCGCGTATACCGCGTTCGATGAACATAACCATGTCGATATCCGTAAGCAACTCGAACGTGATCTTTGTATGCTTTAACATGGCGTCCCACGTGTATCCGGGGAGAGTATAATAATACGCGGGGTCGAGTCCGTAACTTTCGATACATTTATCGCGAAAATTTTCGAAAATATCTGCTAATAACAATACGTCGATTTTGAGATATATGTCGCTATATTCACCCAGCGTCCGAATGGAGAACCGCGTCCAGACGTTCTCGGCGTGCGCGTAATCGCTCTCGGATACAGTTTCACCGGTCAAAGAACTGTAAAACGATTCGCGCGGTGGTAAACACGTATCGTGCAACCTGTCAATGGAATCGATGTATTCGTATGGAAATACACCTTTTCGCGTTAACAAATTGAAATTTTCGGCAGATAAATTTTGAAATTCCGATTTTAAAATTTTGAGTTTATCTTTGTCCAAAAATGATGCCAATTTATCGAGACTCGATGTGAGAAATTTGTATGAATCGATGAAACGTAATTTTATTTGATTTTTTGATTCTTCTTTAAAATCAACACTTTTAGTAAATGAAATATATTTTTCCTTAGTTATCGGCAATAACTCGATTTTCCCTTCGAACGCTGTGGCTATTTCCTCGATAATAAAATGAGAATCGTAACCGGATAAATTGTGAAAAACTATCGGAATGCAAAAAGAATCTTTATAATTTAGATTACAATTTGAATGTGCAGGACCTCTGTACCGCCCGGTCAGATGGCAATGATCGCGAACGCGTGTATCGTCTTGCGCGAACGGTTTTTTGCATATGTGACATTGAGTAACGTGATAAAATTCTTTCTGTTCTTCGAACGTTAAATCTACCATGGGGACATTTGTTTTTAAAATATTTTTTACGCGTAATGCCAAATTTTTAAGATCTTTAACGAACCATGCTATACAATCGGCGCTACGATGCGAATGATACGCCGATAAAGATTTGTCGAACGAGCAATGTACATAGTAAGCTATGCTAAATACTTGATGATGATGTTGATATAATTTCTCTTCTTCCTTCTTGGCCAGGACGCATTCCAAGTCGGCGTACACAATGAATGGAAGCCGCTCCTTCCGATTAGGGTTGCTGAACTCGAGCCACTTGTCCTTGTCGCTCGGCAATCGGACAGCGCAGTCGTTTAGCTTTCCGCAGTCGACCGTATGCAACTGCAACTTGTCGTCCGAACCAAAATAATGTAGACATCTGTAAAGGAAAAAAATTTAATTAAGATTTTAACAATTCATATTATAATTATACAAATAATAATTATTCAAATAATATAAAATAAACTAACCGATCGCAGATATATTTCTTGTGATCTTTTTTGCTGAGTTGCGAGCTCACTAGTCGGGATAGATTCTTGATCCACGCGAAATGTCCCACGTTGTTGTTACCATCTTCCACGTATAGCAGATTCACATGCTTGTCCCGTTTCTGCTGTGAAAGATGTATCGGAGCAATGTTGTTCTCTTTCTCGATGCTGTACACGTTGATTGAAATGTTATTTGCATGTTCAAATTTCTTAATCTGATTCATAGTCGCTGGAAACTCAATGTCCCGGAGATTCAACACTGTCGCGTAATGCGGGTACGATGATTCCCGTTCCGCGTGACTTTCGGCGGGATACAGAGCGGCGACCACTGCCCACGCGAAACATGCATTGTCCTTTGATTGCACGTTAATCACCGCTCTCTTCATCATAATATCCCGCGGTAACTTGATGTGACATCCCGCGTGCATGGGATTGAACTTGTTAATATTTACAGTCAAGTTCAGTATTCGCGACAAAGCCCACCCGCTATCGCGTTCCTGAAATTCTTCCAGAGATGCTAGGGTGGACTCGATAACGCGCTGTTCGTACCACTCGCGTAAATTGGACGTGCGAAAGAGTTCATGGTTTCTTGTATTTACACTTTTATTCGCATGTTTATCTCCGGCCACAAATTCACCATTGAATATTGTGTTCACTTTTATACTGCTGTGTTTTTCTAAAGCGTCCTGCACATGTTCTATCACAATGTCTTCGGCATCCTTGAGAAATTGGCGCGGTTCGATGTGATTATAATTTATCACCGCACCAGTCGATACGCGACTCTCGAACGCGGTATCGATCTCTCGCCAAACGAGTCTCTCCGCGTTATTGTCATCGCTGTATTCACCACCACTGGGAATAAATCTTCTCTGCAATCGAGTTTTTGCACCTTCGAGCTGCGCGATTTTGGCTGCCAGAGATTGTCTCTTTCCGATCGAGAGTCGCGGACGCTTAACACGACTGCGTTCTTCGAGCTCTTTGATCAATTCTTCGCAACGCTGCAGCCATGCAAAATACTCGCCCAAGGTGGTAATTTGGCGAGATCGCTCTATCAGATCGCCTTCAGTCTGCTCGATGTTTTCCATTTTATGTATTATCACACAATATATATATATCACAGAAGACTAACAGAACACTATCTTTTTTCTGACAAAACACTTTCCGAGAGAACACTATTTTTTGCTACCGACGTGTCGATGCGTTTTCAAATGATGTACTATGATCTGCTGCGCTTCGATCCTTCTTATATTCGACCAACAAGCTTTCAGAGACTGTTGGGGGTTGACACGAAAGAAAATTTTCTTGCAAATGTACCTAGGATCGTAGAAAAAATGCGCTATTGTATTACACAGATTGCTTGAAAAGGTTGGACTGAAATATCTCAAAAATGTAAGTTTATGAAATAAAGTCATAAAAATATGTATAAGAGTAAAAAAAAAAAAAAGAGTATAAAAGGTTTTCTATAGTATCCCATTTGCAAGAAAAAATTTTCTTTGTGTCCCCCGATAATCTCTGAAAGCTTGTCCGCTTAATCTCTATTGTTTATACGTCGAACGGGAAAAAAAACCTGGAATTATCTATTACGGGTGTACCTCGAGAGTACAAAGCAGCCGAACATCGGCGCTGATATGTAAACGAGGGAGACACCTCCGATTAGTCAATCAAAGCCAATTGTGTCCAATTGTATTGTGTCTAATCGAGTAATCCCCAGACAAAGCAGCCGATCATTAGCGCTATTAAAATTTTTCCTTAAAAAATAAAATTTTTCCTTAAAAAATAAAATAAAATACAATAAAATAAAAGAACAATAAAAAGGATTAGGTCCGCAAAATCTTTTTCAAAATATATAATAAAATACAATATATATAAAAATATATATAAAAATATATATAAATATATATAAAATATATATAAAAATATATAATAAAATACAATAAAAATAAAATAAAAGAACAATAAAAAAGATTAGGTCCCCAAAATCTTTTTTCAAAATATAATAAAATACAATAAAATAAAATAAAAGAACAATAAAAAAGATTAGGTCCCCAAAATCTTTTTCAAAATATAATAAAATACAATAAAATAAAAGAACAATAAAAAGGATTAGACCCAAAAAAGGATTAGACCCAAAAAAGGATTAGGCCTAATCCTTTTCAAAAGAATACCGCTCTTTTGTTTATGCTTGTCATTAACGTGACCCCCCCCCAACCCCCGCTTGACGTCATACCCCCGCTCCGCTGAGATCCCCTCGCACCTCACCTCCCTCAGAGGACCTGGGTTAGAACCGGCCTACTACATCTACTTTGGTCCTTTAAGCCTTTTATTTATATTTTTGATTGATTTAAAAATATCATTAAGTTGATTGTATTAATTTCTGATTATTTTTTTTATTTGTAGTATCAAAAAAATGAAAATTGGATAAAATCTTAGAAGATTATCTTGAGCAATCATTAAAAATTCAAAAGAGTAAAGAAAATAACACACAAAAATGTCATGAAGAAAAAATGACTAGATTAGCTAAGATCGAAGAAGTTTTAACAGAGAGTATTAGAAACAACAAATAATTATATCGTATTTTTAAATGTTATTATAAAGTATTATAGTTTATACTATATAGTAGATATATTAGAGAAGTATAATATTTATTTTTTTATTTAGAAGTATATGTACTGTTTCTACACAGACTGTGATTTTATTTTGTTTTTGGAATTAAAATAATACTAAGACTGTGCTGTTTTCATATGTAAAACATTTTATTAATGTTGTATTTCATACATGATAAATAAATACATATTTTTATATAATAGAAAATTTTTTATTATAAAAATCATTTATAAATATAAATATTATAATTATTTCTTTTATTTATTTACTTTATTTTTTTTTATAATTTCAATTTTATAATTATAAAATAATTTGCGATATATTCACGTATAATAACGTTACAATTCATTATTTTGTAGATGATATACTATGGCATTCCGTTTGTTAATGCCTTCTTCTCGCAATATTTCAGATGCGTTTCCTATTTCATGTTGTGTAGGTTCATTTGTGTACACAATAATTGGAATGTCTATCTGATCATTGCGCATTAAACATATATTACGTAAAATACAACATGCGCACACATATTTTGGTATTAAATCGGTTCTTTGCATTGGCAGTTTATCTAATAGACTTCGGAACCGTCTTTTCAGCAAACCAATTGATCGCTCTATCATCATCCTTGCTTGAGATAAGTGGGTACTATACGTTATTTGTGCTTGCGTCAAATGTCCATTGTCCTTAAATGGCACCATTATATGTTTCTGAATGCTGTATGCAGCATCGCTTAATATGTGACTGTTTTCGGGAAAATTTACGTCAGTACACATGTTTTCAAAACCAGAAAGTCTAAAAATTCTCATATCGTGTACTGATCCCACTTGTCCTACATATACGTGAGTAAATTTCAGTTCATGATCACATATTATCTGGAAAGAACGAATAACATTATAGTTTATTTAAAAAATTTTTATTTATAAAATTTTAATAAATATCTTAGTATCGTTAGTCGAATAATCAAAGGATTATTGAAAAAATGTAGTCGACCAAACTAGCCAGAAATTTAGTTTATTATTACGACGTTTCGACCATATGATTGTGGTTCTTATCAAGTACATACTGCAAAGATTATAAATTGATAAATTAATTGACAGTTTCAATATATAACACGCTCAACGAATTAAAATGTAACAATGTTAGTATACCGAAGCCATAAATCAAGAGACCGGCATAGACGATGCTCTTATAAATTGCACAAATCACATTTAAAAAAAAAAAATCCTTTGATTATTTGACTAGCGATATTAAGATATTTATTAATTTTAATTCGCTCCTGGATCTAATTATGGAGTTAAATCGCACCGAAAACTTTTTCCAACACGTTTCTCAACGATTTGATGACAACTGCACCACACTGTTAAAATCATGGATTAAATGCAAAAAGAAGATCCACATTTTGAAACAACAATTGACTTTTCTGATTCGTTGCCGAAGATACGATTTGATTCCTACACACATCACTAATATAAAAATTGACGTCGTGTTTCGTAGCAATTGTGTTAAACGCAAGTTCGATAATTTTAAAAAAGCAAATCAGTATAAATTATTGAACTTCGAGATTGAAGATCAAAACATAAATTTGAATTATCTACAAAGCAAAGTTGAAAACATTGAAAAATGTCTCTTTCAATGGTTACCGCATGATTTGGTGAAAGAATTTTTTGTACTTAATAAACAGAGACTCACATCCTTTGATTTCAGTGTAAAAAACAACTTGATCAAGAAGTTCAATAATTTGAAATTAAAATACAACACTTGTAGCCAGCCTTTTTCAAACATTGATAAGTCTAAGTGGTTTGTGAACCTAAGCAGCAAAAACATACCGGACACGGTCTCTGATTTGTTGAGCCTCGGTGACAGTTTTGCATTGCCTATTGTACAGGATCACAATAATGATCGTACCAATTACGTTCTGGATGTCGTCAAAAATTTTGAAGAAAAGAGCAATATTTTACCCACGGATTCCATTGAAACAACCAGGATTTCCGTGGCAAACATTCTCCAAAGGTTCCTCTCCACCAAAACACATATTAATTATGGTGAGAGATACATCCTTAACTCCTTTAATGCTTCTAAGAGATTTTTACGCGAGAATAACGATATTATGGTCACGAGAGCTGACAAGGGTCAGATTACCGTGGCTATGGATAAAAAAGATTATTTTAACAATATGGACATGCTGCTGGGGGACCAAATCACTTACAAAGAATTGAAAAGGGACCCTTTGAACAAATTAACTAACAATCAATGGGTCAATGGGTTAGTCATGGAATCAATGGGTTAGTCAAATCTTGGTTCACTAATAATTTGATAACTGAAATGACTTATAAGCATTTAAATTGCACGAACGGTAATTTACCGCGTTGTTATGGTCTGTCGAAGATCCATAAGGACGGTTTTCCGTTGAGAGTTATTGTATCAGCTCTGGGAAGCCCGGTATATAACATCTCGAGATACATCCACAACATCTTATATAAATCAATAAAGAAACCAAATTCTTACGTCAAAGATGGTTGGTCCTTCGCTGATAATATAAAGAACACGGTTATCAATGAAGAGAATGTCATGGTTTCTCTGGATGTAACGTCTCTATTTACAAATGTTCCCAAGGAGCTAGTTATTAACGCCATAAGAAGGCGTTGGGATGACATTTCGAAAAATACGAAATTTAACTTATTGCAATTTTTGTTTGCTGTACAGACGATTTTAGATTCAACCTGCTTTTTATTTAACGGACGTTTTTATGAACAGATCTTCGGCAGTCCTATGGGTTCTCCATTGTCACCTATCCTGGCTGATATGGTGATGGACGACTTGGAGACACATTGCTTAGACTCATTAAGTTTTACGGTACCTACGTATTATAGATTTGTAGACGATGTTTTTGCAATAGTACCACATGAAAGAATTAACGAAATTTTAAGAAGCTTTAATAACTATCACAAACGCTTGAAATTTACATATGAAATTGAAGCTGATTCATCGATTAGTTTTTTGAATGTCAAAGTTATTCGGTCCGGGAATACTCTGATTACTAACTGGTTTAGGAAACCGACATGGTCAGGGAGGTACATTAATTATCATTCTAACCACCCGTTAAAATATAAAATCAACACTATATATAATTTAGTTGACCATGCTATTCTATTATCTAACGACTGCTTCTGGCAAGAAAATATCAAATTAGTATTTGACATTTTAATCAGTAATTGTTTTTCTGAACATATAATACACAGACACATTCAAAAAAGAGTTAATTTTTTAAATAATCGTGATCTTAATGATACAGTTAACGTGAATCTTGCTGGTTCTGACAAGACTCAATTTATTTCAATACCATATGTGGAGAATTCGAGTCATGATTTGTATCGCCTTCTGAAAAATAGCGGTTTTAACGTCGTCTACAAAATAACTAAAAAACTAAATAATTTAATTAGACTTGGTAATAATAATTTACAGAATAACGATAAGACAGATGTTGTATATAAATTAAATTGTAAAGATTGCAATTTATCATGCATCGGGCAAACAAAAAGACATTTACGTACGCGATTAAAAGAACATTGCAACAATATAAAGTTACATGAATCTAATCATTCGGTTATTAGCAAACATAGATCAGAATCTAAATATGATTTTGACTGGTCGAAACCTAATATTCTGCATAACGAAAAATATGTTCGAAAGAGAGAAATTGCTGAGATGTTTTTCATCAAAAAATTTAATAATAATTTAATCAACCTACAGAAAGACACAGATAATTTAAATAATATTGTTACGCCCGCGGCGAGGACTTCGACTATTATCGAAGACGCGCGCGGAGAGAACGGCCGCTCGCGAGTCGCGCGAAATAAACGAACACTCTTTTAATAGCGAACAAGGAACTTTACTGAGCACAACACAACACAGAACAACGTATTCGTACAATTACAAAAAGTCGCGGCGCGATACAGAAAGCGCGTCCGCTCAGCTAGACAGCTGGCTCGGAACTCAGCTGACGGTCGCCGTTTATAAACATTCTTCTTGACGACGAGACAGAAAACGATCTTCCTCCGAACATCACGGGTGACCAATTATTAACCCGCAGGGAAGGAACACGGGGACGTAACACTACCCCCCTCCTCCCCTTCAAGGTTGTCGTCCCGACAATCAGAAATAGGGGGGGGGGAACATCCAACGCTGTCCTAAAACTGTGCCTTGATGTCGACTCTAGGACTCCGCTATTTTGGATCCAAATGTACATCCGCACACGTCGACTCCAGGGTACCGACGAGTCTCCTTGCTCTCCCTAGACTGCTGTCACAGGTTACCGAGCAACTTCGTCATTCTGGTCCCAATCGACTAACAGCCAAATGTCGACTCCAGGGCTCCGACGAACCATCCTGCCCTACCCCGGGCTGTTGCCTCAGGTTACCGAGCGATCCGCCGTTTCGAACCCAATCGACCTTCGATGTTCGTTCTGCTACATCCTGGTTTCCCTGGGAGCTTTTCGGATAAGGGGGGGGGTAACTTCCGTGGACCCTCCGTTCCTTAAGAACTCCCCAAATCCCCGCCTCGGCATTTGCCCCAAGACCACACGGGAAAACCACGGATCAAAAACCGTGGGTAAGGCGGTCTTCAAAAAAAAAAACGAAGAATCAGATGACGACGATAAGAAATTCTCTCTCCTAAGCGGAACCTTCTTCAAATCAAAGGTCCTGAAAAAGAAAACAAAGATTACGCAGCAACTACCTTTTATTCCTATTTCGTAGAAACCCCCCTCACCTCCTTCAAATTTCCTAACTGATAGACATTTCCGGGCTCCAATCTACTAACTATTCTAGTCTCTTTCTAGAAAAAGAGCTATCCTATCCGCATGTACAACTTTTTTCCTATGTCTAGGAGTCTTTTGGATGCAGTAAACTACGTCGTTAAGTTTTTTAATAATTAAATAAGGACCTTCCCAATTGCTTTGCAATTTCTGAGCCCTCCTCTTACTTCTCTTAGGATTATATAACCAGACTCTCTCTCCCTCCTGAAAAAGAACAGTTCTAACCTTTTGATCATATCTTACTTTCATTCGCGAAGACTTCAAGACCATGCGTTCCCTAACACAAGAATGAATTTCCTCTAATTTTTCTTTCAAACTTTCCACAAAATTTTCCGGAGGCAACCTTTCTTCATCAAATTTAGGAGTTCCTCGAAACAAGTCCACTGGCAGCCTAAGCTCTCGAGCAAAGTATAATTCGGCAGGAGTCACTCCAGTGGTCTCATGCTTCGATGATCTATACGCTAAGAGGAACATAGGAATCCATTCATCCCAATTTTTCTGATTCTCGGAAATGTATTTCGCCAAGTAATTGAGAATCGTCTGGTGTTGACGTTCCACCTGGCCGTCCGATTGAGGATGAAGAGCAGTAGTCCTTGTCTTTTTAATTCCAAGAAGTCGCATCAATTCTCCAAATAACTGTGACTCGAAATTCCTCCCCTGATCTGTGTGAACTTCAAGAGGCACTCCATGTCTTGAGACAAACTGATTCACAAAAACTTCAGCCACTGTTTTAGCTCTAATATTTTTGACAGGGAAGGCTTCTACCCATTTTGTAAAACAATCTACCATTACAAGAAGATACTTATTCCCTAATTTAGTTAAAGGAAGAGGCCCAAGGATATCCATTTGTACCCTTTCCAAAGGAGCTTCAACGTTGTAAATTTGTAACGGGGATTTCCCCTTTTCAAATGGACCTTTCCTGGACACGCAGATCTTGCATGTTCTGCACCATTTCTCAACGTCCTGTTTACATTTGGCCCAATAGAATCTTTTTCGGATTTTCTCTAAGGTCTTGTTGACTCCAAAATGTCCTCCGGATGGGGAATCATGCATTTCCTGTAAAACTTCCTTGATCCGATCTCGTGGAACTACCAATTGAAGGAAACTCGTTCGAAGATTTGGGGCTTCCCATTTTTTATAGAGAATTCCATTTTTTAGAATGAGAGAATCCCAGTAAAGCCAATAAATTTGAGCTGAAATATCTTTAGCAGGAACTTCCGAGTGCAATGGTCTTCTTCCTGTTTCTTTACCCTGCAAAATGAAAGATATGCTTGGATCTGTTCGCTGTGCCAGACGCCATTCTTCAAGATTTTCTTTCGCAAGCGCAATACGAGCGACCATTTCCTCTATTCCCTCTGCACTTTTCTTTTCAATTTTGGTGCAGTATCCGCATCCTAAAGTCTCACATAATCGCCTTGAAAGTCCGTCGGCATTTCCGTGAGATTGTCCCTTTCGGTAAACAACTTCGAACTCAAATTCCTGAAGCCTTTCGAGCCATCGAGCCAATTGTCCTTCTAAATTTTTAAAAGACATGAGCCATTTTAACGATATATGATCCGTACGAATTATAAATTTCCTTCCTAAAAGATAGTGACGAAAAAATTTTAAAGAATCCATAATCGCTAACAATTCTCTTCTAGTCACACAATAATTTCGTTCAGTCTTGCTAAGTACTTTACTAAAATACCCAATCACTTTCTCTTCTCCCTTTTGCCTTTGGGATAACACTGCACCGATTCCGATGTTGGACGCGTCAGTATCTAGAATGAACTCATCCTTCCCTTTTGGAAAAGCTAATATCGGAGAAGTTGATAACATCGTTTTTAATAATTCAAAAGCATCCTGGCATTCCTTTCCCCAAACGAATTTAACTAGATTTTCTGTTAATACGTAAAGGGGCTTCGCCAAAGAAGAGAACCCCTTCACGAATTTACGATAGTAAGAACAAAAACCGAGAAAACTTCGTAACTGTTTTTTTGTGTGGGGGATCGGCCAATCTCTCACGGCAATAATCTTTTCGGGATCCGTAGTGACGCCTTCTTCCGAAATAATATGTCCCAAATATTTTATATTTCTTTGAAAGAAAACACATTTTTCAGGATTCATTTTTAAATTAGCTTCCTTCAATCGCGAGAATACCAAATTTAAATTCTCCAACATTTCATCGAAAGTTTTTCCGAAAATAATTATGTCATCCAGATATACTAAACATTTTTCCGATAAGAGACCGTGTAAAACCTTTTCTATTAATCGTTCAAAAGTCGCGGGAGCATTACATAGACCAAACGGCATTACGGTAAATTGCCAAAGACCTCTGCCGATAGAGAAGACCGTTTTTTCCCTGTCCTCGGGACGGATTTTAAGTTGCCAATAACCGCTCTTTAAATCTAATGAGGAAAACCAAGAGTTACCTGAGAGTTGGTCTAAAATATCGTCAATTCTAGGAAGAGGGTATGAATCCTTTACCGTCACATCGTTTAACTTCCGATAGTCGACGCAAAATCTTATACCGCCGTCCTTCTTTTTTACCATAACGGCTGGAGAAATCCATGGACTTTGTGACTCCTCTATGACTCCTTGTTCCTTCATATCCTCAATAATTTTATCCACTTCCTTCCTTAAATGAATAGGAATTCGACGAGGTGCCTGTTTTATGGGGAGAGAGTCTTTTAAGTTAATGGCATGCTTTAAAACACTACAATTGCCAGCCGTAATATTTTCAGAAAACACATCGGAGAAATCATTTAAAAAGTTAGCAAAAATTTCCTTTTCCACACCCTTCAGATTCAAAGAACTATTTTCAAAAAGATTTTCCAAAATAGGTGGAATTTTATAAGAATTTTCGATTCGAGAACAATTAAAAGTTTTATTTTCTTTGGACTTAAATTCGTTGAATTCGAAATCAAAAATATTTTGCAAATTAATTTTCTTAAGAAAATCTATCCCTAAAATACAATCATCGCTTGTAGCAGCAACAAACATAGGACACAAAATTGAATGTCTTCCAATCTCCACCTTTACTTCAACTTGAAATTCAACGGAAACTTTTTCTCCTGTCGGATATCTCAAATTGCAATTTTCAACTCTAACCTTTTTAATATCCTTGTCTACCAATTCTTTTTTTAGTATAGAAACATCGGAGCCCGTGTCTACTTTTAAAGAACAATCTTTACCATTTATTCTGCTATTGTAACAAAAATTATTTTGACCAATCTTAGCAACATCAAAATCAATAAAATAATTCGCTATCGGGGCCTTTTGGGAGAAAGTTGAGCTACCCCCGCGAAGCTCAACTAAACCGCGTTTCCCTTCTCTACAGGGCATTCTGCCCGGAAATGCCCCGTCTTCCCGCACGTCCAGCATCCCCTACTTTTCGCGGAAAAATTATTCCCCCGCCTTTCCTCTTTCAAAGGAACTCTCTTTCCATGCTCCGTTCGTGCGTTGTTCTTTTCGCTGCTCCCGGCTTTCTTTTCAAAATCCCCCCGCGCGCCGTTCCTCTCCGCCCTCTGAAAACTCGCGCTTTCCCTCCTTCTTTCAAAATTTTCCCCTTGTATCGTTTTCACGATTTTCGCTCTCTCAATGGCCAAATTTAAAGAGGTTATTCCGTCCAATTGGAGGGTCCTCCTCAAGAAACCGTCGTGGAGAGCGGAAATAAATTGCGCGCACGCGATCTTGTCCCTAACCGCGTAGGAACATTCGGGATATGCAAGCCGCGACAGCCTTTCTAGCTCCGCGCCAAAGGAAGCGAGATCTTCCCCGTATCTTTGTTTTCGATTTGTAAATATCGAATAATAATTTTGAGTTAGGCTTCCTTCCCCGAAGAGCAATTCTAATTTCGATGTTAATTCCGCGAAAGTGAGCCTATCGAAATTCTCAATATTTTCCAGAACGATCCGCGCTTTTCCTCGCAAACTCGCGGCTAAAGCGACAGTCTTCGCGGATTCGTCCCAATTATTCGCGCGCGCGATCAGAAGAAACTGGGAGAGGAACTCCCGCAGCGGAACTTTCCCGTCAAATGTGTCGGGTTTTAATTTTAAACCCGTTCCCGCAATATTATTAGGAGGACTTAGCTCGATTTCCTCCCGCAAAGCGATTCTCTGCTCTAGCCGTCGGAGTTCCTCGTCGCGCTGTCGCAGCAGGGCTTCAAATTGTGTGCGTTCCTGCTCCCGTTGGTCACGCAGCTCCCTGATCTCTCGGAGCGCAGTTTGCAGGACATTCTCCTCCGACGGAGCCTCCGAATTCGAGGGATGACGTGGAGTCTGCGAGCGGGTTACTCTCGGCGAATGTTGCGTCATCATCTTCCTCGTCCCTTCGTAGCTCGTTGTATCAGCCCGTTGCTCGTTTTATCCCGGACGAGCCCCCAAAATGTTACGCCCGCGGCGAGGACTTCGACTATTATCGAAGACGCGCGCGGAGAGAACGGCCGCTCGCGAGTCGCGCGAAATAAACGAACACTCTTTTAATAGCGAACAAGGAACTTTACTGAGCACAACACAACACAGAACAACGTATTCGTACAATTACAAAAAGTCGCGGCGCGATACAGAAAGCGCGTCCGCTCAGCTAGACAGCTGGCTCGGAACTCAGCTGACGGTCGCCGTTTATAAACATTCTTCTTGACGACGAGACAGAAAACGATCTTCCTCCGAACATCACGGGTGACCAATTATTAACCCGCAGGGAAGGAACACGGGGACGTAACAATATTTACGATAAAATAATAAAGATCACATAGTCCCGTCTCATAGCGTTTGTTTTTAGTCTCTTGACGATGTCTCTCACGGACACATCAATTTTTCTCTAATTTAAATCTTAATAAATAACGTTTTTTTTAATGTGATTTGTGCAATTTATAAGATCATCGTCTATGCCGGTCTCTTGATTTATGGCTTCGGTATACTAACATTGTTACATTTTAATTCGTTGAGCGTGTTATATATTGAAACTGTCAATTAATTTATCAATTTATAATCTTTGCAGTATGTACTTGATAAGGACCACAACCATATGGTCGAAACGTCGTAATAATAAACTAAATTATAAAATTTTGTAATTCTAAAATAATGGATTTAATATTTAAAAAACCTGTAATTGCATTGAATGGTAGCCCTTTCGATTTATGTAGGCTTCTGGATGCTTTTTCGGTGCAGTAATTTTTATATGTGTACCATCTATCGCTCCTATAACTTTCGGAAATTTATATTTATTTTTAACATGTGTCCAGATTTGTTCAGCTCTTTCTCTACTGGGCCATGTGATAAATGTGTTGAGATGTAAATACAATGCTTTTACAACCTTATGAACACATCTCCAAGCGGTTGCCTTACCAACGTCAAAATGATCTGCAACACACCTAGTAGAGTACATAAATGATTAAATGTCAAATCTTTGTATATTAATATATGATGGACATACAGTTCAAGTTTTAGATCTCAAACTGTTCCTAAAGTATTAATAATATTTTCTCATTTCAACTTTTAAATGAATGATTTATAAGTAAATTAAGATATAACTAAGTATACTAAAGTTAATACGCTAGGCACTATTTAATTAGGATTGGAATGTAAGATAAATTTCAGAAGACTGATGTTTTGCTACAGCATTTTAGTTCAGTGAAAATAAGCGATTACATTAATACATTTGTAAAACATGTACCTGTATGAATTTGGAGTTGCCATCATCCATATAGCCAGTAATAATATTTTTTTTGGATTAATAGTCTTTCGACCAAGACTCCCAGACTTTGACAATTGCGGAGTTAACAGTTCCAACAAAAAACAGAATGTTGATCTGCTCAAGCTATGAAACACAAAAATGTAACATGAAATTTACTGCATATAAAAAATAAGCATTATATATATATATATATATATACATATATATATATATATTTGAGGTGTATAATGCTATATATGTATATATATATACATATATATATACATATATATATTGCGACGCCGTCGCCCGCCTCAGGAACGCCGCTCCCGAGGAGGTAGCGTGCAAATTTGGCGGTGTCAGTAATTAGCGGTATCGGGATCTTAAAATGGCGGTAACGGTATCTTAAAATGGCGGTAACGTATGGTAACAGAATCTTCAACAAAAAAGGAGATAGGTTATGGGCGCCAGGCGCGGTATTTCCGCGCCACGATATCGAAACGGTAACGGCAAGCTCAGTTTATGGCAGAGGGGCAGAGTTCTTTGCGAATTATTTACCGTAAGGGGGAGAGAGCGCTAGATTATCGTTAGGAGAGAGAAATGATTAATACTCAGTTATTTGGTTCACAAATAATTACATATATTGTAAAGTTAAAGTACACACACAATTAACAGTATAATCGAATTTAATATAAGATAAATGAATTTAATATAATCGGGATAAAATCGGTAAATATATCGGTAAATGTACAAGAAAGCACACCACAGATAAACTAATGACAGAAATCAGCTAAACTTCGAAAGATAACGGTTATTATAAATTTCGGAAACAAAAGCCACGTTATAATGGCTGATGCGAAGGTCAGATACAACGATTTCTGAAAGTTTGCTTGAAATATCGATTCTGAGTCGGCAATAAACAAAAAGGAAAAACGGTATTGAAATAGTTTTAGCCTCTCAATAATTACGGTAACCGAAAACCGTGAACATTAGCGGCGAAATATCTAACAAAACTTGAGGGCGAATTACGTCCAATTTCAGCTCGCACGTCGAGACGTTCGTCTCGCTAACAAATTTCGGTATAATTATCAATTAGTTTTAGGGCGGTAATCAACGTAATTATCGGTAACCAGAGGGTACAGGAGTTTTACGATCAGACGATTATCCGCGGATGGTTTACGAACACTCCTGGAAGCGCGAGCCTCGTGCTAAATATCGATATAAATCGAACCTGAATTTTCATACAATTTTGACGGTAACTTTTACGATCAACAATAATTAACGGTAAAGAACAATAGACAACTAAGAAATGAACAGAATTCTAATCCTAAATAAACGGTATACGTATTTTATATAAGTTCGATATAACTCGAATCGAACCTTTTCTTACGGCAATTAACGATGACTTTCGACAAAGTTTTGATGAAAAAAACAGAAGCTTTCTCTAACGGTAGTTTCAAGGAGATAGACGGAAATTGTTTACCCGATGTAACGGTCGCAGCACGACCTTTCGTTTCGTTAACAATAGCACGACGTCCGCGTAACGGAAATTTCGAACAAGCGGTACGTTAAATACTTTTCGGCGGAGATTTCGCGTAGAACAATATTCTTGCAGAGCCGTTCTCTTAATTCCGGTAACACACGCTCGCGAAGAAATTACTCGCTCAAATCCCGCCTTCCGGTATGCGATATACTCGATCAAAATCGCCGCGTCACGCTCGGAGTATCGATACAAGAAAAATGTTAGCAGAAACAATACAATTCTAAACGGTACGGAAACGATACATAAGACCACGGACTGTCGGTACGAACACCCCTGAGAGGGACAATTCCGCGACCCCGGTGACAGCTGGCGTCCGATAATTACGGTACAAGTTTTCAACTTCTCGGTAATTTTTCTCTACGGTACGATAGCCGCCCGGTGACGGTATCTCGATACGATGACACCAGCTGATCCCGGAGTAATTTGTCTAGTCGGCTACCTGTGCGACGGCTTACAATTCGTGTTGGCGGCGGCTCCCTCGGGGTCGTCTCTTCCGAATAATTGGTTGCTGTGCACTCGTCACTAGCTCACCACACAGTGACGATCTTCGTCTGTGCTCGTAAGGCCCTCGAATCCCGCGCCGATCCTCCGCGCATCTTGTCGATTTCGGGGAAACGGGGTTGATTCTCCGCCCCCTCGAACGTTGCTGCTGTTGTACGGCGTTGCCCTTGCACAGGGGTCCAGTACTTGTGAACGACGGTAATTCGTGATGCCGATCCTCGGGGACGCGGCCGGCTGGCCAGGCCGTCTCCGCGTCTCCTTCCGAGGTTTCCGTTTTTCCCAGTCAGCTGCCTGGATAGTTGCCTTCATCACCGTCGTCGGAATTGGTTGCCGTTTCTTTTACAATCTGAAATAATGCAGATTCAATCTCCTATTACATTATAAAGCGCGGTGGCGCGGGATCTTACTACTTGACCTTATTACTGCGGTATCCTCGGTATCCTCGGTATCCTCGGTATCTTCGGTATCCTCGATGTCTAGCGGTAGCTTGCTTTACAACTTGTCGATCTTGCACGCACGCAAGGTAGCCGTATTCGAATCGCGGGTCTTAAAGTTCGCTAAAAAATAGGGCTAAACAATGGAATAACAACTAACGGTAGTCTCCTCTCAGGCGCGAGAGACGACCCCGCGCACGCTGTTTTCCTCGGCAGGGAAACCGTGACGGAGCTTAAAAAGCGTCACGTCACAATATAAAAAATTATTTAAATAATATTTTCTCTTCAAATATTTTTTATTTGTTAATCAAATAAAAAGTGCCCATGACTGGTTTGTTTTTAACTTCCAATAAATTAATTCCAAATGTTTCAGAATTCAATGATAGACCCTGAAGTTTTGGCCATATATCTTAAAAATAAAGGAGTTAATGAGAACACAATCAACGTTTTATTGAGTATGTATCAATTTGGTAAGACAGAAAAGTAATGTAGCGTAATAATATTGTTGTTTTTTTTAAGGTTTTTTTAAGTTATTTGAATATGTTTAGTGGTTGATTAATTCTAGACTCCTAAACTAAATATTATTTTATATAAATATATAAATATTTAAATATTACTTCAGATCTTGAGTTGTAAATTTATTTAAATATCTTAATATCTATGGTTGGTTAATTTCAGGCCTGTAAACGAAGTGTTTTTTGTTATTTTACTATCATTGTTAGTTTACAATCAAACTGTGTCACCAATGGAAGGCTACACTTGTTCAATGTGTCATAAATTTATTCCGAATGGATTAAAACATTTCACAGCGCATTTAAGATATTCACATAGTTTGTCAGTGTCAGCTCCCTATAGTTTTGGATATCAATGTCGACAAAATGAATGTCAATGTGTTTTTAAAAATTTCAATAGTTTGATTAGACATCTTCGTGTTAAACATCCAATTGTAAAGAATAGAAATAACGAGTCATTTTTATTTCAAAATCATATGGAGGTAAACTCTAATGAAAATCCTGAGCAAGATAGTTATTGTAGTGTGCCTGAGAGTAACAATTCTAAAGATAAATTTCAAAAAGTGTTTAGTGTATCAGGAGAGGCTGCACAAATGGTTGCTCACCTTAGATCCAAAGCATTTCTCACAGAGGCTAGTTTGACTCAAGCTTGTATGGCAGCAGAGGTTTTTGTTTGTAACATTGCAAACTTTTTTCAGCAAGAAGTTAGGAATTATTTTTCAAGTAAGGATATATCATTGAATCAGGCTGATATTCAGAATTTACTCTCTAAGTTTGAGATTTCTGCTCCTTTTAATAAATTTTCATCCATTGAAGAGCAACTGAAAGCTTTAAAAATGTATTATAGATTGGTAGACTCTGTTGAGATTCCGCTTGGAGATCGTTGTGAATCAGTGCTGAATAGACAATCTGGTGAATACGAACCAAAGTTAGTTATTGAAAGTTTTCAATATGTTCCAATAATTGAGAGTCTTAAATTAATACTTTCTCATTCAAGTGTTAGAAAATATATTGAAGAAGAATCTTCTTCTTCAGATGGATTTATGAGGGGTTTTAGAGATGGGGAGAGCTTTAAAAAAAATCCATTTTTTCAGAGATATCCACTAGCATTAAGAATTCAATTATACTATGATGATATAGTTGTCAACAATCCTCTAGGAAGTAAAACATCAGCTCATAAATTAGGAGCATTTTACTTTATTATTCAAAATTTGCCTCCTCATTTGCAATCATTTATGGGAGAAGTTCAAGTTTTGGGATTTTGTTACACAGCTGATGTTACTAAATATGGTTTTAAGGAAATTTTTAGTCCATTTCTTGATGATTTGAATAAGTTGGAAAGTGAAGAAGGAGTTATGGTAAGTTTTGATGGAGAACCATTTGTATTGAGGGCCACAATAGCTTGTGTGGTTGCTGATGGTTTGGCTGCACATCAGATGTTCGGATTCTTGGGTCCTTCTGCTAATCACTTCTGTCGTTTATGCATGATACATAGATCTCATCTCCTTAGGGGAAAAGTAGAAATTAAAAATTCAAGAACGAGAGAATTGTATGATAAACAAGTACGTAA
Organism: Camponotus floridanus; assembly: GCF_003227725.1. Classification (NCBI taxonomy): domain Eukaryota; kingdom Metazoa; phylum Arthropoda; class Insecta; order Hymenoptera; family Formicidae; genus Camponotus; species Camponotus floridanus. Next base: position 76,246 of record NW_020229477.1, on the reverse strand, counting down.
AGTCAAATCAAAGCTATTGACCGATACTGAAACGGGTTTGAAAGAAAATAGTTCATTACATAGAAGTCGTTTCTGGCACTGCGCAGAGAATTTCGTTTTTAATTCAATGCATGACATTTGGCAAGGTATTGCACCTGTAATTCTTGAGTACGTAATCAAACATTTTATTAAGAGAGAGAATAGATATAACTTGACTTTGACTGAGCTAAACAACCGAATACAGATGTTTCAGTATGGTATGCCAGAAAAGAAAAATAAGCCGTCACCTAATTTTACTCTCAATAATTTTTACAATGGTAACCCGATTCAGCAGAAAGCTGTGCAAACATGGTGTCTTTTGAGAATATTTCCTTTCTTGATTTCTGATAAAGTACCTAAAGGAGACGAATACTTGCATCTTGTTCTTCTCTTGAATAGAATTAGTGAAATAGTCTTTAGTCCTATCGCATCATCATCTCAAGCTTCTTACTTACAGGACTTGGTATTAGAATTTGTCTCAAGTTTTAAGGAACTATTTCCTAATGTTGCACTTATAAACAAGTTCCATCATTTGATGCATTACGGGGAGTGTTTGATAAAGTCTGGGTCACTTAGATCCATAATATGTCTGCGCTATGAAGCAAAGCATAGCATATTCAAAAAATATGGAAGTCAATGCTGCAATTTCAAAAATTTACCTTTTAGCATGATCCGGCTGAGTCAAATTTCACAATGTGTCATTTGGGATTCTGACGATGCCCCAAGAAAGAAAATAATCTGTTCAAAGGGACAGACAGTTCTGGTTAAAAATTGTCAGTAATTGTTGTGAGTATTTGAAAGTAGTTGGAATAGCAGACAATGTAAACGTATTTGAAACATTAAAAGTAGAAATATATGGTGTTCAATACCGAAGTGGGTGGCATGTTGCTGTCAAGAGTGGACGAGAAACTGAATCAGGAAATCCTGTGTTTGCTAAAATAATGAAAATATATATTTATGAATCCGATAGGGTTTATTTTCTGTGTTGTAAATGGAAGACTCTGGGTTATGAACGTTCTTTAAATTCTTTCAGTGTGGCCTCAGGCTCAAATATTATTTTAATATCGGCTGATGACTTAAAGGACACGAAGCCTTTTGCTTTATGGCGAGATTATTGTAGCACTGGAAATTTTATAACTTTGTGTCATATCCTGATTTAGTGTATAGAAATAGTTTTTAGAAAAAGTTTAATATAGGAGATTAAATTTTTATTTAATTTTTTTTTATATAACTGCTAAAAATCTGTACAAAATGTAATATTTTAAATTAAATGAAGCCTTTAAATTAATTAAGTTAAGGTGCAGATTGGTAGATTTAACTTTTATTGCAGTATTTTTTTGTAAATGTGCCGATTACTTTCCCGGTTTATGTTTTATTGGATTAAAAATTAAGAATTAAATTAAAATATAAAAAGGGAAGAACTAGTCTTTCTCAAAACACTTGTTATTAGTTTGCGCATTAGAGCTTTTGTTATTCTAGGTTTAACAGTAAGATTACCTATGGAATGTCAATCAAAAAATTTCATTCAGGCTTCTATTCTGTAAAATGTTATACAGATCCGATATTATTAGAGTTTAAATTTAAAAAAGTCAGCTAATGTTTTTTTGTCAAGTGTTGCAGATTGAATTGCTTTGTTTTTATTTAAATGATATGCCATATTTTAAATTGTTAAGTTAATGAGTGCATTTATCTTCGGTGTCTTATGATTTCCCTACTAATACAATATCACACTACTTGTGTTTTCTTGTTTGTTTTGTAAATATTTCAGCAGATAGAATAAGTGTTGGTCATTCATTGTGAGCTTATTAATTAAAACTGCTCACGGTATATAGAGTTTGTGTTTGGTGTTTAAACTCACTTTAAATATTAAGAGCTTAAAAATAAATTTCACTTTTGCATGCATTCACTTTTGATATTTAATATTTACCTTAGTTTGTTTCGAGTAATAGATGTGACGTTGTGATAAATCATGAATAAGAGTAACTGATTCTTGATTTGCTATATTTCAAGGTAAGTGTGTACTGCTTTTCCTTTTTTTTTAGAGGAAAAAGCTACTGGTACAACTCTTCCTTTTTTTTCGGAGCAAGATTTAAAGGAAATTGGAGTTAATGAAATGGGTCAACGGAAGTTGATAACTTATATTGTTAAGGAAAATACCAATGTGGTTAGTATTATATCACGTTGATTCATATTAATACTTAAGAGTCAAAGTTAATACATCCTTTTATCAGCAGGTCTTTAAGATTGACCCACCAAATGCATTAGATATGGATGCAGGTCCCTCAACATCAAATTCTTATTCAACAAGTGAATCGGTAACAACATTTCTTGTTTTGGCAATATTACGCTGTTAATTGTGATTAATTCCACTCCAAAAAGATTTGGATTGGACTTATCCATGTTTAATTTATTACTTTCAATATAGGCTCAGACTGAACAAATGGAACTGGACGAAACGGATGCTGATTCAGCTGTGACAAACACTACAGTTAATGTAAGGCCTGGCATTAATCGCAATTTTCTATCTAAAAGTTTACTTTTTTTATTATTAGTCCTCATTTATATATAATTTACAGAACAGCAAACCTATTGATATTAAGAGATGGATTGAAAAGCATTCAGAACAGCATAAAGACTTAATCAAGATTTTGCAATCAAATAAATTTACTAATAAGCATCGAAAAGATTTGATAAAGATTGTAGTATCTGAAATGTGCTCAGAATGGGGCAACATGTAAGTACATAATCTTTTCTTTTATTTTTTTGTTCATCTTTTTATCTGTCTTTTGTAGAATATTAATTGTTTTTATATTTAGGTATCCTTCCAAGGAATATAAGTTTAATGTTGCAAGGGCCATTGTATCCACATTTCCTACATTATCATCAAAAATTGAAGGGCGTTCTCATGTAAGTAATGGTTTGTGTGCTGTCAGAATGGTTTTGTTTTAAACGTTCTCTTTTTTAAATTTCTAGGAGAGTTTCTACGACGAAGCTGTTGGAGAGGGCTACCTTGAGTGGCGGCTGAAAACTATAAGAAAACATTTACCCAGCAATGAGAAGCGCAGGGCACCAACAACTTCCACTGAAGCACTAAATAAAAAGAGGAAAATTTTTAGGAAAGAACCGTTTATAAATAGGTCACTATTAACTGAATCTGTCCTCATTGAAAAGGTATTTAGTTGACAAATAATTAAAACTAACTGTAAACGCAATTTACAAGTTATTTTCTTTTATCAGATTTCTGAAATGAAGTATACAAAACCAACTGATTCCGTCAAGGTTCAAATTGAACGTTTACTGTATGAAACTCGACCAAATAGGCATACCGAAATCAAATCTTCTGAGAGTATAACAGTTTCTGATGTATTAAAAAAATATCCTCGCCTTAAAAACTATGAAGGTGAAATAGTATGACATAAATTCTTTTCAATTGTCTTGAAAGCTCTTCATTATTTTCTTTTATTTTTTATTTCTAATAATGAAAAATTTGTCTTGAAAATTATGGCAGATTGATAATGAATTTAGAGACATTTTTGAGAAACACGACGTGATGTTGGCAAGATTTCCCACTCATTTCGCCCCACGTATTATTGCACATTGTAAAAATGTAGCACCTCATTTGCTAGAGGAATTAACTGACTTTGACAGTGAGTAGTGAGCAAAGCATTTTCTATTATGCACTTTTTTAAAAATTTAATTAATGAGAATTTTTCGTTTCCAGTTAATTTGAAAGCAATTGTAATCTTGCATGAGTTGCTGCCTCCTCCCAACCATTCAAATGTTAGAAAAGCACAGGTATATATTATTTTTTTTCTTTTAATTCATAGTTACTTGAGACATTTTTATACTTCATTATATATTCTTAATATATGCTATACTTCATTATATATTCTTAATTAATTTTCAGAATAAAGCTAGAACAAAGCGAAGCGATGGACAAATGGCCACAGCTGCTCGTATCGTCTCAGTTCCACATCCAAGTCTCTTGCAGTTCATACCTGTAAATAAATCTTAGCAAACAGATTGAAATAACATGTTTATTGTTCAATTCTGAATATCTTCTGTTTCCTTTCCGCAGACAAATGAAGATATAAATGCTAAAGCCTTACAGAGAGGCTCTTTGCAAAAGCAGCCATTTCTACTATGTTGCACAAACATGGACCAAAGGAAAGGTCCATTCTTTATCCAAGTTGAAACTCATTTGTTTCCTGTGGGAAATAACCCTTTATGTGCCTTCGATAGACTCTTTAAATTGCACTATATGTTCGATATACATTATGCAGCCCCTCTTCTAAACTTCTATAACTTTTTTGAATCCATTGTCTACAATGGACTCAATACCCCCAAGAGCTGCTGCGATAGTTTAAATTCAATTTTAAGTGTAGTAGAAATTCAGCCAGAATCAGCAGAAATCATGTTTGAGTAAGTTTACATAATTGCTTCAATTATTTATGTATCTAATTTTTCATTTTAAGAAAATACTAAATCATCTCCTCTTTGTCTTTTCAGCTCTGATTCAGAATTGGAGTCTACAAATTAGATATTATCCCAATGTTAAAGCTTTGTATTCATTTACTTTTTAATATGCCCAACACAAAGTATTTACAAGCATGTGTGCGTTAAATTATAGTTTTCAATTTTTGTTGTGCATATATTAATTTTAAGATTTACTTTTTTTGTATCTTTTTATTTTTTAATTTCACCGTGTATCACCCATTCTTTTTGTTGATATAGTTATAGTTCCTATAGTTTTCTTAATAATAATTCAGTATCTGGCAGTCAGAATTAAGTTCATTTTTTTTACTTTTGATACTATTATTTAATAATATTGTTTTTTTGAGACAATTATAAAAATAATTAACTCGGAAACACTACTTTGTGCGAATTATTTTTACATACTATTCTCTCGACTAATTTTATACTGAAATATATTTAAAAAGTAATTTTTATATAAATATATTATGCAATATAATGTCTCTTCCATATTAATCTTATTTTTTCAAAATTCTTATCTTTTATTTAATTATAATGTTTTTTATTTTTAGACTGAAAACTTCAAAAATTGCTCTAAAATTCAAACATAATTCGACAGACTCTTGATAAATATTTTGATAAAGACATATTTCTTTCTAAAATATCTTTAGTTATATACTATATTACTATCAAATTTTTTGTATAATGAATAAAATAAGTAGTATTTCTCATTAAAATATTATTTATTTTATTATCTAATAAGGCTGAATTTATGAATTGAAAATTAATAAAGCTGAAAGTCAAGTGGAGGCTGTAATCTATAGCTAGCCCTGCCCTTTCTCGCAGTAAGAATTTTTGTTTTAAGCCGTGTCATTTATTTTATGCATATAAATTTGATTACATTAAAATTTCTTTATAATGCTTTTTTACTCTATTTATAATGCTCTTTTACTATTTTTTTTAATTCAAAGATTATAGTTTTATGATTTGTGCAGCATTTTTTATTGTTTCTTTTTTATAGTTTAAATTATACTTGCTAATTTTTTAGTAACTTTCGCAAGCATATTTGCTTCACTCTAGTGAATTACCGTAAGAAATTTCGATGCTGTATACTCGAACGAGAGTAACTTCACTTTAAGAACGAGCAAACAGCAAAATCAGACACCTAAAGAAGGGACTATGATCGGAGTGCAAGTTCACTCGAATACACGAGTCACATTTCGCTCGAACGTACGAGCGATCTAATCGCTCGAAATATCGAGTCAATATTCACTCGATAAGATATGTTCGATTTTCACTCTTTGCTCAAGTGAATTTTCACTTGATTAGAGTGATATTTCACTCGGAAAAATTTAGAGAGTATGATACAAATTTCAAATATAACTTTAATTTCTTTTTTTAGATTACTAAAAGAATATAGTATAATAATTTTATTTGTTCTTTTTATATTTTAATATTTTGCAGATCTTACAATGATTCTCATGACGTAACTTTGCTGCAACATGGATACTGAAAATATAATGACAATAGTATTCACCTTGTAATTAATTTAAATTTATTTGATTTAACTTAAAAAGGAGTATTCAGAATATATCACCAAATCTGAATTATATGACATTATCCACATTAACCTAAGCACATCGTACAAACTTATTGTAAAACTAATCTATTATTGAAATTTTATTGTCACATATATTTTATTGTCATATATTTTGTTTACAATACTAATAAAACTAATATGAGTATCAATGACAAAAAGTTATTATTGTCACACAGGCGTCCTGATTGATAACAAGCAGATTTCGATTGTTCTTTAAAAACATTGAGAAACCTGAAAATTCAAATTGTATAAATATGCTATTCAAAACTTTTATGATAAAATAAAAATAATAATTGCAGACTTATTGTCGTAATTATAATTATGTTAATTGTACTTCTTTTTTAACAGCTCATTTTGCTTTAAAATCATGTACAACCTGATCATTATATTTTCTTTCATTAATATCCACAAAATTATTCAAAAATATTAATTATAATGCAAAATAAATTGTTTCTTCTTCGAGATTAGATTACATTCGATTCTTCACAATCGTGTGAAAAAGTTTTATAGAAATTTTACATATTAAATGATTTCGTTTTCCAACACTAAGCTTTTAATAATACGTATATTTAATAGGATGATCTCAATAAAACATAAGATATAAAATTGAAAATCTCGCTAGATAAAAAGAGATAATCCATGTTTCCTCATCCACCATTAGTACAAATAGTATGAATACTATTTTACAAATGTATTAAATTTTCCTAGCTGTCACATATGTTCAGCGGCAAGAAAAGCACATTTTCCATATTCTTTGATGTAATATCATCACATACATTTTGAAAAAAATATAAATCTGAATGACCAGTCTCTAACATTGAATGATTAGACTGAAGAAAAACGAAGTGGATTATACCTGTAAATAAAAAGCACAAAATTGTTTTAATTCAGACTAAAATGCACTATTATAAAATTTAATTTAAAAAATGAAAAGCTCTTATTAAATATTATCAAATTACAAAATGCAACAGCAAAACATACATTTTCGAAAAAACAATGTATAGATAACACTTTTATTAAATCAAATAAATAGGAAGAAATAGAAATATAGAACAAAAAAAAGTTCACAACATTTTATCTACATATAATGAATTTAAAAATTTCAATATCCAAAATGTCAGATAGTCTTAGAAATGTATAAACACATATATAAAATCAACAATTGCGTTTTTAATAAAATATTAGATATGAAACTGATAATCTACTCTCGAGATAAAAAAAAAGTTTTCTTAGTACATACCATTAGTATGAATATCAATAGTGTGAATATCTTTTTCCATAAAATATTCATTATCGTATTGTGTATTTTCCGTGTTCTTTGATATAGTTTCATCACATACATTATCAGTCTTAACATTGAATAATTCGACCGAAGAAAGTAAATTATAGCTATCGACAAAAATTATAAAATTAGTTTTTCAATGTAATTCAAATGCAACAATTGCGCTACTATAAAATATGATTTAAAAAATGCATATTATATTTAAAACTGAAAATTTCAACAAACAAAAAGTAAATTCCGTTACTATTTTATCATGAACTTGATATTTTATACATATATACGAATAATTACAAATCATATAGCATTTGCTATAATATTTGCTACAATATTTTATAATCAGTAAAAATAAATGAACATTACAGATAATATTACAGAAAAATTACTTTAGTCACATAATTGCAGATGTTTATTCAATGAACATTTCATTGAAATGTAAAAAATTTAATTCATTGTTTTATTAAAGACATAAAATGCTTAAAAACATTAATTGTTTTTATAAAATTTATTACAACTAAATATAATAAATATTAGTTAAGATAAGGCTAAATTAAGAAATTAAGAGTATATAAGTTAAAGTATATAAGGAATATATAGGATTAGGAATAAGAAAGCGAATGCGTGACGAATGGTAAAGCTAGCTTAAGAGCAAGTGAATGAAGAAAACAATGTTGAATAAGGTAGTGACAAGAGATAAGTTAAAATAAGTTAACGGAAGTATATGTAATTAGAGGAAACAAAACTAAATGAATGATTATAAAATGTCTATAAATATTACCTGTCACACGTTAATCGATTATCACGAATTAACCGTATCTTCAGTGGTCGTATCTTTTCCATACTTTTACATTAATAATTTGTTTGTTTATGAGATTATTTTTTGTTTTCTTCACTTTTTCTATTGACGATGAAGTATAAGCTAAAACAAATTTAGAGTTATTAATATTACATACATTGTATCTATACATAAAGATAACTATAAATATAAACTGCAACACATGCAGTTTAGAAAAAGCAATGTATAGACAACACTTATTAAATCAAATAAATAGAGAGAATAGACATATAGAATAACAAGCTCCCAACATTTTATCCACACATTTTATTCAGTATATATCTATCAGATATTTTCAGAAATTTATAAAACACACATATTACACAATTACACCTACATAAATTAATATATTTCAGCAATTTTATGCTATAATGTAAAATTTTATAATATAATATAAAATTGTTCAATTTTGCACAGAGAAATTTGTTTATATTATAAAAATTTCTTCATAAACATTTTATACAGAATACTATATAAGAATATTATAATAAAAAAATTCTTAAAAACTTAATAAAGATCCACTAAAGTCTCAAGATTTTCAAATACATGCAAAGACCAGTTTTCTCTACATTATATTAAAATGTTACTTTTAATTCCTCAATTAATAGTAATTTTTCATTGCTTTATACAAATAAAATTTACGTTACAAAATTTAAAAATGTAAAAGTTACATATATAATCTTCAGATTCTTTTTAAATATATTAGTAAATGTAGATTGTGTTGATAAAAAAACAATTTTAGATAAATATTTTCACAAAAATCTTACTTAGTTTTAATATTAAACTTAACTAAAAACAAATAAAATGTGTTAAATTTTTTTGCATGTTATTTTAAATTTCACTACTTAATTTAATATTTATTATATGACAACAAGAATAATAATATGAAAGTACAAAAATTTTTTCTATTTAATTAGTATATATTGAAAACATAGTTTAGCAAGCAAAAATTAAAAAATAAAGACAGATAGATATAAGCAAGCTCTTCTGTAAAAGATGATTTTGTTGTATTAATTTAATTCTTGATTGATATCAATATTTCACCATTATGTATAATCACACATGAGAGAGATATACATCAATATTGTATAGATCCTTGTGTCTTTTCTTGCAAAAATATGTCTAATTATTTCCCAAAATTCGTGGACCATTGTCATGCCTGCTCCTTTAATATTATCTTGAGATAAAAATGTAAAATGAGTTAATTTTATTACTAATATTAATAATGTGTATGTAGACTAATATACTTTATACGATATAATGTAAGATTAATATCAATTCAATCAATTATTTATAATAAATTAAAAAAGATGATAATGTGATATTGTTTTCATTACAGTACATATAATCAAAAAATTCTTCACAAACATAAGTGATAAATTATTTTAATAATTTGAACAATATTTCGAACAATGCAATAATATATTATGATTAAAACTTATTATTTTATTTTAATTAATTTTGAACGTATGTTTTTAACAGATGAAATATAATAAATTCTATACAAAGATCATAAATTCTATTATATTATAATTTAAAACATTATAAATTATAGATAAACTAATTAAATAATTCAAATTGTTTTTATTATGTACATACCTGAAAATATCTGTTGATTTACTGAAATTTCAGTATTACATGTTCTATCCTTATTATATTCTTTCATAATATCCGTAAGTAGAATATATGGCATGTTGGATGTGATATAATCCCATTTACCTAATTAAATTAATACAGTTTTACATAATCAATAAAATTACATTTATATAAAAATGTATTATATGCGTAATCTATATATTGTTTCCTGAATAACAAGCAGGATAAAAATTGATAAACTTTATACGTATAAAGATAACTTTTCATATATGCACACAAATTAAATTAGCACCAATGTAATGTAAATATGTAATTTTTCATGTATTATTATTTGCGTTAGTTTAAAATAATAAAGTATAAAGTTAAGTACAATTTATATAAAATAATTACAATTATAATATTTATATAGAATCGCAAGCAATACAGAATGTAGAATTCAAGTAGAAAATGAATGAAAATTATATCGGACATATTAAAAATAGGTTAGATTTTATACCTGATAATAAAGACATTGAATTCTTCTTTTTCTTCGATTTTGGCATCATAAATGATAAAAGTTCCGGTCAGAAATAAAATTCTACAAATCTTTTTAATAAGTACGACACTTGACAATGTTTTATATAGCCAAAGAACGCGCGATAACGTGTTTGCTTAGAGCCTCCGCACAAGGTTTTTCGTAATGCATTATGTTATGTATTATTGATCCTAGATCTTAACTCCGTACATAACCTTAAACTTCAGTCAACGCACAAAGAAAATTGTAACGTAGAGACAGTAAGTGATTACTGTCTCTACGTTACGATTTTCTCTGTGCGTTGATTGAATTTTAAGTTTACGTACCGAATTAACGTAACATAATGCGTTTTTATTACAGCACGCCTCGTGCGGAGGCCCTTACATCCGTTTCTGTCTGCGTACGGCTTCAATGTGAATGCAATCTAACCATAGATAAGAAAATATAGATACTGAACATTAGCATATATTTCCATGTTTATGATTGCGGCTCTTATATGCCAGCCAAATAAAAGAAAAATCTGTGCATACGTAATAAAGCAGAAGCTATGAAGGCTTCAGTAACAAATTCTTTTGACATCGCGGCATCGTAAATAATAAAAGTTCCGGTCAGAAACAAATTTTACGTATCACTTTAATACATTGGGCAAATCTATTTATTATGACTCTTACATAGCAGTCAAAGCATATGCGCGGTAACATGTTTGTACACGTCCGTTCCTATCTACGCACAGGCAATTAACGGCCTCAATGTATATAATATTTAGATTATTAATGAAATGGAATAGTAACTGATGCAAGAAGTAATATCAAAATTCTCATTAAATAAACATCGTGGCATCATAGATGATGAAAATTCCGATCAAAAACAAGTTTTACATGTCATTTTAATATACTTGACAAATCTATTTATCATGACTCTTACATAGCAGTCAAAGCATATGCGCGGTAACATGTTTGTACACGTCCGTTCCTATCTACGCACAGGCAATTAACGGCCTCAATGTATATAATATTTAGATTATTAATGAAATGGAATAATAACTGATGCAATAAGAAGTAATATCAAAATTCTCATTAAATAAACATCGTGGCATCATAGATGATGAAAATTCCAATCAAAAACAAGTTTTACATGTCATTTTAATATACTTGACAAATCTATTTATCATGACTCTTACATAGCAGTCAAAGCATATGCGCGGTAACATGTTTGTACATGTCCATTCTTATCTACGCACAGACAATTAACGGTCTCAATGTGCATATTGTTCAGATTATTAACGAAACTGAATAGTAACTTAGTAATGGAATAAGAAATAACAAAAGTTTTCATTAAATGACACATTAAAGTTTATTAATATAATTTATGTACTTTACAAGCGTACTATTAAAAAAATGTGGAAAACATATATAAATTTCAATAAGCGCTCTTACATTGTGTGTGTGTGTGTGTGTGTGTAATAACTATAATAATAAGTACTAATTGCGAATTCGCACTGTATCGCACTAATGCGTATTAAAGATTGCTACACATGTAGTTATATGTATAAATGAAAAAGAATAAATATTTTAAGTAAATAAAATTCATTCGTGATGTATTATCATTTTTTTAGCAGAGCTTACTTATTACTTCATCATAAAAGTATTTATATGTACAAAATTTATACAATATTTATTATTGCAGTCAGATATTTCATATTTAACAACCTTTAATATACATTAATGCGATATAGTGGTCGAATTTGCTGTTTGCATAAATCGATTACGTGATCAGTGATGTATTTATGATGCCTAGAAAGATTTCGCATGACGCGCGATAAAATGATACTACGCTGCGATATGTAATGAGTGTACTACTTTCGCAAGAAAGCTGTATGCTCGTTGGGTATCACATGTCGTATATTCTTTCAGCCGATTGATTTGTAAAAATTATCAATCGCATTATTGATTTATCTCTCTCTCTTTCTCTCTCTAGAATTATGCAGACAAAGAAAGAATTAACCTAACTTAACATAAGGGTGCATTCAGACCTTGGCAGAAAAGCAAAAAGCCAATCAGAACTCGCACTAGTAATAAGCAGTACATTAGAAGGACAAAAAGGAGAAATTGTGATTGCGAATGCACGTTCTGATTAGTTCCTGCTTTTCTGCTTTCTGCTCTTCTGTCAAAGTGTGAATGCGCCCTAAAGGCCAATGTCCACGATGCTAAAAATCGGTCCGATTTCTCGGATCGAGAAATGTGTAGCCAATTAATATGCAGTTTTTACGGAAAGGCAGCAATTTCATTTGCTACACATTTCTCGGTCCGAGAACTCAGACCGATTTCTAGCATCGTGGACATTGGCCTTCAGACACAAGGATCTATACAATATTGATATATATCTCTCTCACGTGTGATTATATATAATGGTAAAATATTGATATCAATCAAGAATTAAATTAATACAACAAAATTATCTTTTACAAAAGAGCTTGCTTATATCTATCTGTTGTTATTTTTTAATTTTTGCTTGCTAAACTATATTTTCAATATATACAATTAAATAGAAAAAATTTTTGTGCTTTTATATTATTATTCTTGTTGTCATATAATAAATATTAAATTAAGTGAAAAATTACTATTAATTGAGGAAATAAAAGTAACATTTTAATATAATGTAGAGAAACCGGTCTTTGCATGTATTTGAAAATCTTGAGACTTTAGTGGATCTTTATTAAGTTTTTAAGAATTTTTTTTATTATAATATTCTTATAGTATTCTGTATAAAATGTTTATGAGGAAATTTTTATAATATAAACAAATTTCTCTGTGCAAAATTGAACAATTTTATAATATATTATAAAATTTTATATTATAGCATAAAATTGCTGAAATATATTAATTTATGTAGGTGTAATTGTGTACGTGTGTTTTATAAATTTCTGAAAATATCTGATAGATCAGTACATATCTATGTACAGTGCGAATTCGCAATTAGTACTTATTATTATAGTTATTACACACACACACACACAACGTAAGAGCGCTTATTGAAATTTATATATGTTTTCCACATTTTTTTAATAGTACGCTTGTAAAGTACATAAATTATATTAATAAACTTTAATGTGTCATTTAATGAAAACTTTTGTTATTTCTTATTCCATTACTAAGTTACTATTCAGTTTCGTTAATAATCTGAACAATATGCACATTGAGACCGTTAATTGTCTGTGCGTAGATAAGAATGGACATGTACAAACATGTTACCGCGCATATGCTTTGACTGCTATGTAAGAGTCATGATAAATAGATTTGTCAAGTATATTAAAATGACATGTAAAACTTGTTTTTGATCGGAATTTTCATCATCTATGATGCCACGATGTTTATTTAATGAGAATTTTGATATTACTTCTTGCATCAGTTACTATTCCATTTCATTAATAATCTAAATATTATATACATTGAGGCCGTTAATTGCCTGTGCGTAGATAGGAACGGACGTGTACAAACATGTTACCGCGCATATGCTTTGACTGCTATGTAAGAGTCATAATAAATAGATTTGCCCAATGTATTAAAGTGATACGTAAAATTTGTTTCTGACCGGAACTTTTATTATTTACGATGCCGCGATGTCAAAAGAATTTGTTACTGAAGCCTTCATAGCTTCTGCTTTATTACGTATGCACAGATTTTTCTTTTATTTGGCTGGCATATAAGAGCCGCAATCATAAACATGGAAATATATGCTAATGTTCAGTATCTATATTTTCTTATCTATGGTTAGATTGCATTCACATTGAAGCCGTACGCAGACAGAAACGGATGTAAGGGCCTCCGCACGAGGCGTGCTGTAATAAAAACGCATTATGTTACGTTAATTCGGTACGTAAACTTAAAATTCAATCAACGCACAGAGAAAATCGTAACGTAGAGACAGTAATCACTTACTGTCTCTACGTTACAATTTTCTTTGTGCGTTGACTGAAGTTTAAGGTTATGTACGGAGTTAAGATCTAGGATCAATAATACATAACATAATGCATTACGAAAAACCTTGTGCGGAGCGGGGCCGTTACGACTATCTTAAGCGCCCCTACGCTAGAATTCGTTCGCCGCCCCATTCCCCAGCGCAAATATGTAAAAACTAATAAAAATTAATCTAAAAAATACCTGCTTTTAGCGTTATCCAGAACCACGATGAGGACGTAGCAGGATAATGGTTCCATTTTTTTTGTTTTTTTGTTTTTTTATATTTTTATATTTTTTTGTATATTTTTAAATTTTTATATATTTATCTTTTTTTACTTTTTATAATTTTTGTTTTACTTTTATATTTATATTGTCTAAATGTTATTAATAGATACATATTATAGAATTATTAACACATAAGAAATAAGATTATTAGATATTATTAATAGAATATATATGTTTTATATTTTATTTTTTAATAATACATTTTATGAGAATTATATGAGAAAAAAATTAAAAATTAAAAATTATGTCTTCTGGCCTTAGCCTTTGCGAATATTTCTATAACATCCTTATAATCAAGATTATTGGCCAGTTCTTTTTCGATTGACAGGATTGCTAAATCGGATAATCGGGTTTGCGTCATTGTACTTCTGAGATAATTTTTTATTAATTTTAATTTTGAAAAACTTGCCTCACCAGTTGCCACAGATATTGGCATAGTTAATAGTATTCGAAACGCTATTGTTAAATTAGGAAATATTTCCAGGAAGCCATTTTGAGCTAATTTATTTAGAATATCTATTGGGGATTGCAAGATGTTTTGTTTATCTGAAAATGTTGTTTTATATAGATTTATCTCGTCAAATAATTCAATGGCATTTATATCAGAATAATTTGTGTTTTTGTTATAAAGTTTTGATTCTAAAGCTTTGCATTGATTTAATGTAATATCAGAATCATTTATATCGTATAAAAATTTGAAAGCATCATTGTGATAATTAAGCTGATGGAATCGTTCTTCCAAAGAATTTAAAGCTATGTCAATGGTATAATTAAAAAACTCTACTTTAAATTTCTGTCTGGCATCTGTAAATGATTCGTTTTGACATTGATTGCTAAACGTTCGTTTTCTGAAATGAAATTGTGACACGGATGGAAATTCTGGAGGAACGTTCATTTGAACTGCTATTTCTTTGGCATTTATTTCAATGCCTATAAAACCATTTTCACGATAATCTTTTAAAAAAACAATTACATTTTCAATTAAGTGTATGCATTTTGGTATGTCAATTTCATGCGACTGCAAAGATTTTGAAACAATGTTGATTTTTTGTAAAATATCATACCAACAGAGCACGGATAATATAAACTTATAATTTGCAATTTTTTCGGCGATACCATGAGCTGTATTCTTCACAATATTATCATTTGTAGTTTCAAATATCTCTAGAAGACTATCGTAAATAATTGGTAAATTATAACGTAAAGCTTTTACTGCATTCACACGTGATGACCATCGTGTAGCTGATACATTTTTTGGTGTTAAACCATAGCTGTCCGAATTGCCGAAATGTTTTTTTAAAATATCCCACCGACTTGTAGATCGAGAAAAAAAATTAAAAATTTCTTGTATAAGTGAAAAAAATGAAAATGGTTCTGATGATGCATCAGCTGCATCATTTACTACTAAATTTAAGGAATGACATGCACAAGGAACAAAAAAAGCTAAGGGGTTCTTATCTAAAATTTGTTGTTGCACTCCATTGTTTTTTTCTTTCATATTGAAACCATTATCGTAACCTTGATCTCTCAGGTTTTGTATATCTAAATTATTTGTTGATAAAAATTTTAAAATAGCACTTGCAATGGCTGTACCTGTTTTATTATTTTCTTTAATAAAACCAAGAAAGTGTTCATAAATTTTAAATTGATTATTTTTATATGAAACAAAACGTACTACTATCGTTAATTGATCTTGATGAGAGATATCTGGTGTTGAATCCACTATAATCGCAAAATACTTATTTGAATTAATTGAAGAAATTATTGAATCAAAAATTAATTTAGACATAGATGATAATAGCTCATTTTGAATAATATTACTTAAATAATGTCCATTTTCTTTTTTTAAATATCGACGCAAGTGTTCAGCCATGGTTGAGTCAAATTCGGCTATCATCTGTACAAGTTGCAAGAAATTCCCATTATTAGAGATATATAAAGTATTAGATGTACCTCGAAAAGCTAAATTTTGTTGAGCAAGGTATTTAACAATTAGAATTATTCGTTTAAAGACATCTCTCCAATGCATTTCTTCAATTTTTAAAACTTTTTCATTATGAAAATCTATAGTGTGTTGAGAGACCATTCGATTAGCGAAAAGTTGCCAGAATTTAAAGGCTTCTAAATGTTTCTTGGTTTGCTCATGATCTTTAATGGCACGATATATATTCGACCAATCAGAATACCCAGAGGAACTTGAAAATTTATTTTCATTTCGTTTATATAAAGAACAAGAGAAACAGAAGACAGCATTTTTGGATTTTGAATAAATTAACCAATTTCTAGATAACTTCTCACCGTTAGTCATTGTACGGGTATATAAAGATGTTGAAAAACACCTATTATTTGAATCTAATGGAAAATTAAAATTCATAATTTGATTGGGAATACCATAATCTATCACCTGAGTTCGAAAATCTTGAGAAATTATATCGGGCCAGAGACCTGGGTCTTCAAATTGATCAATCCAAACTAATTGAAAACTATTGTCATTTTTGTCAACATCGATATCGGTATTAACATGAATTGAAACAGGAAGTGGAATAGAATTTAAGAGAGCTTTGTCAGATGAAACGTCTGCGGTCGATGTTGATAGTATTGGATCTAAAGAAGTAGACATCAATGAGACAGTGCAAGATGTGCTTGCCATCGAACTCGTTGAACAAGGAATAGAAGTATTTGTTGTAGTTTTCAAATATTTAGCTAATGAACCCGATAATTTTTTACCTTCTTCTTCTTTCCTTTTTCTCTCTTGACGAAATTGAAAACCAGACGGTTTTTTGCTATTCATGGTTGCGTATAATTCATAATTCATATAAGTATTGTATAATATATTTTTTATTTTTATATAAATCAATACTTATAAATTAGAAAAAAGGAAATGGACATATACAGTCAACAGTCAAAAGTAAATTGTTTACTTTTCAATAATATACGAGAAGAAATTATCTATAAATCTCGAAAAAAAACTCGAGTCACAATAGATACTCGATCCGTATTCTGCCTGCGCGCTGCGCGTCTTATCCGCCCTATATAGCGTGACGTGCGTGTAGCGTGTACGTGTAGGCCGTCGTATAGGCAGAAAGAATACGTCGCAAACCGCGAGACGCGAGCGGACGCGCACGCAACCGTAGTGGAGGGGATCAGTGATGTGAGACGAGACGGGACGGGTTTTCTCGCTCGCGCATGCACGGCGCGCGCATGGAGGGGATATGCAGATGCACACAAGTGACAAACGACAATCTCAATACATGTAAGCTCGCATACGCTGCGCTGCCGACGTTGCGTAGACTCTAGCGCCTCTAGCGAATGTTTTTTCTCGCTATCACGTCTCGCGTCGCGCCGCCACGCGGTTAAGCGAAGTTCTGCAAGCGGAAATAGCCGAACTAAGTAGCGAGTCATTGCAGTTCGAGTTATTACTTTTAACATGTTTTTAAAAATTTCAAAAATTATTGCCGTCATCTAAAATTTTGCGCCCCTCTAAATGTTGCGCCCTACGCTGGAGCGTACATTGCGTAGTGCCTAGTAACGGCCCCGGTGCGGAGGCTCTAAGCAAACACGTTATCGCGCGTTCTTTGGCTATATAAAACATTGTCAAGTGTCGTACTTATTAAAAAGATTTGTAGAATTTTATTTCTGACCGGAACTTTTATCATTTATGATGCCAAAATCGAAGAAAAAGAAGAATTCAACTATGTCTTTATTATCAGGTATAAAATCTAACCTATTTTTAATATGTCCGATATAATTTTCATTCATTTTCTACTTGAATTCTACATTCTGTATTGCTTGCGATTCTATATAAATATTATAATTGTAATTATTTTATATAAATTGTACTTAACTTCATACTTTATTATTTTAAACTAACGCAAATAATAATACATGAAAAATTACATATTTACATTACATTGGTGCTAATTTAATTTGTGTACATATATGAAAAGTTATCTTTATACGTATAAAGTTTATCAATTTTTATCCTGCTTGTTATTCAGGAAACAATATATAGATTACGCATATAATACATTTTTATATAAATGTAATTTTATTGATTATGTAAAACTGTATTAATTTAATTAGGTAAATGGGATTATATCACATCCAACATGCCATATATTCTACTTACGGATATTATGAAAGAATATAATAAGGATAGAACATGTAATACTGAAATTTCAGTAAATCAACAGATATTTTCAGGTATGTACATAATAAAAACAATTTGAATTATTTAATTAGTTTATCTATAATTTATAATGTTTTAAATTATAATATAATAGAATTTATGATCTTTGTATAGAATTTATTATATTTCATCTGTTAAAAACATACGTTCAAAATTAATTAAAATAAAATAATAAGTTTTAATCATAATATATTATTGCATTGTTCGAAATATTGTTCAAATTATTAAAATAATTTATCACTTATGTTTGTGAAGAATTTTTTGATTATATGTACTGTAATGAAAACAATATCACATTATCATCTTTTTTAATTTATTATAAATAATTGATTGAATTGATATTAATCTTACATTATATCGTATAAAGTATATTAGTCTACATACACATTATTAATATTAGTAATAAAATTAACTCATTTTACATTTTTATCTCAAGATAATATTAAAGGAGCAGGCATGACAATGGTCCACGAATTTTGGGAAATAATTAGACATATTTTTGCAAGAAAAGACACAAGGATCTATACAATATTGATGTATATCTCTCTCATGTGTGATTATACATAATGGTGAAATATTGATATCAATCAAGAATTAAATTAATACAACAAAATCATCTTTTACAGAAGAGCTTGCTTATATCTATCTGTCTTTATTTTTTAATTTTTGCTTGCTAAACTATGTTTTCAATATATACTAATTAAATAGAAAAAATTTTTGTACTTTCATATTATTATTCTTGTTGTCATATAATAAATATTAAATTAAGTAGTGAAATTTAAAATAACATGCAAAAAAATTTAACACATTTTATTTGTTTTTAGTTAAGTTTAATATTAAAACTAAGTAAGATTTTTGTGAAAATATTTATCTAAAATTGTTTTTTTATTAACACAATCTACATTTACTAATATATTTAAAAAGAATCTGAAGATTATATATGTAACTTTTACATTTTTAAATTTTGTAACGTAAGTTTTATTTGTATAAAGCAATGAAAAATTACTATTAATTGAGGAATTAAAAGTAACATTTTAATATAGAGAAAACTGGTCTTTGCATGTATTTGAAAATCTTGAGACTTTAGTGGATCTTTATTAAGTTTTTAAGAATTTTTTTTTTTATAATATTCTTATATAGTATTCTGTATAAAATGTTTATGAAGAAATTTTTATAATATAAACAAATTTCTCTGTGCAAAATTGAACAATTTTATATTATATTATAAAATTTTACATTATAGCATAAAATTGCTGAAATATATTAATTTATGTAGGTGTAATTGTGTAATATGTGTTTTATAAATTTCTGAAAATATGTGATAGATATACAGGGTGTCCCATTTTAATGCCCCACCCCAAATAACTTTCTTATTTTTAATTTTAGAAAAAGATGTTTCAGACAAAAGTTGTATGGTTTCGAGGGGGACATAAGATGGTACCATTAATTTGATCTTGAAGAGTCACATGAAGGTTACGTGAAGATCATTTTCAATTTCTTAAATGGAACACCCTATATATTTTTGCATATTCTTGTAGCTTATCTCGAGAGCTTTCCAAAACACTATAAATAAACATTTTTTCATCAAGTACGTTTCGAGTAATGAGGCTTGAAATCATTTCTTAATTTTATATAAACCATAAAATATCTTGTAAAATATTCATTTTTTGATTATCTTACCTTAATACTTTTATGTACAAAATAATGAGAGAAATCCATTGGTGCAAAGAAAACATACAGTTGTTTTTAAGAAAAAAATATGTAATTTGCTATTAACAATTCCATATTTTTTCTTAAAAACAACTGTATGTTTTCTTTACACCAATTGATTCCTCTCATTATTTTGTACATAAAAATATTAAGGTAAGATAATCGAAAAAAGGAATATTTTACAAGATATTTTATGGTTTATGTAAAATTAGGAAATTACTTCAAGCCTCATAATTCGAAAAGTACTTGATGAAAAAATGTTTATTTATAGTGTTTTGGAAAGCTCTCGAGATAAGCTACAAGAATATGCAAAAATATATAGGGTGTTCCATTTAAGAAATTGAAAATGATCTTCACGTAACCTTCATGTGACTCTTCAAGATCAAATTAATGGTACCATCTTATGTCCCCTCAAAACCATACAACTTTTGTCTGAAACATCTTTTTCTAAAATTAAAAATAAGAAAGTTATTTGGGGTGGGGCATTAAAATGGGACACCCTGTATACTGAATAAAATGTGTGGATAAAATGTTGGGAGCTTGTTATTCTATATGTCTATTCTCTCTATTTATTTGATTTAATAAGTGTTGTCTATACATTGCTTTTTCTAAACTGCACGTGTTGCAGTTTATATTTATAATTATCTTTATGTATAGATACAATGTATGTAATATTAATAACTCTAAATTTGTTTTAGCTTATACTTCATCGTCAATAGAAAAAGTGAAGAAAACAAAAAATAATCTCATAAACAAACAAATTATTAATGTAAAAGTATGGAAAAGATACGACCACTGAAGATACGGTTAATTCGTGATAATCGATTAACGTGTGACAGGTAATATTTATAGACATTTTATAATCATTCATTTAGTTTTGTTTCCTCTAATTACATATACTTCCGTTAACTTATTTTAACTTATCTCTTGTCACTACCTTATTCAACATTGTTTTCTTCATTCACTTGCTCTTAAGCTAGCTTTACCATTCGTCACGCATTCGCTTTCTTATTCCTAATCCTATATATTCCTTATATACTTTAACTTATATACTCTTAATTTCTTAATTTAGCCTTATCTTAACTAATATTTATTATATTTAGTTGTAATAAATTTTATAAAAACAATTAATGTTTTTAAGCATTTTATGTCTTTAATAAAACAATGAATTAAATTTTTTACATTTCAATGAAATGTTCATTGAATAAACATCTGCAATTATGTGACTAAAGTAATTTTTCTGTAATATTATCTGTAATGTTCATTTATTTTTACTGATTATAAAATATTGTAGCAAATATTATAGCAAATGCTATATGATTTGTAATTATTCGTATATATGTATAAAATATCAAGTTCATGATAAAATAGTAACGGAATTTACTTTTTGTTTGTTGAAATTTTCAGTTTTAAATATAATATGCATTTTTTAAATCATATTTTATAGTAGCGCAATTGTTGCATTTGAATTACATTGAAAAACTAATTTTATAATTTTTGTCGATAGCTATAATTTACTTTCTTCGGTCGAATTATTCAATGTTAAGACTGATAATGTATGTGATGAAACTATATCAAAGAACACGGAAAATACACAATACGATAATGAATATTTTATGGAAAAAGATATTCACACTATTGATATTCATACTAATGGTATGTACTAAGAAAACTTTTTTTTTATCTCGAGAGTAGATTATCAGTTTCATATCTAATATTTTATTAAAAACGTTTTATGAAATGTGTATATTATTAAAAGCTCAGTATTGGAAAATGAAATTATTAAATGTGTAAAAGTTTTTATAAGACTTTTTTATATATAATTGTAAAAAATCGAATCTAATTTAATCTTTTATTTTAAAAAAGAAACAGAATTTATGTATTAAGTATTTTTAGATAATTTTGCACATATTAGTGAAAGAACAGATAATGATGAAATCGAACATAGTTTTGACAAACAGAATAATGAGCTATCAAAAGAACACTGCAATTATTATCAAAATTATGACAGTAAATTTTTAATTATATTATTTTCACTTTTTAAATCACGTTATATAATAATTTTGAATAGCATTAATCTGTATAATCTTTAATAAGTTTTGCAAACGATATTGACAAAAATCGTACTTTTATATTTCTAAAAACATGTATATATATAATACATAATATATAATATAATACATAATATATTATATTACTAGAGTACTAATTTACAGGAAAATTATGATAGTAAAGTTAGTATCAATATTACTCTATTTCATTCATTTTTTGTATAATTTTAATATAGATTCTGTTTTGCTAGGCTTGGAATATTTAGATTCTACGAAATATAAAGAAAATTCGGATTCAGAATATGTATATTGTCCTTCTGAACATAGTTCCATCTTGGAAGAATCAGATGCTAGCAAAGATAAATTTCCTGAAATCAATGAAAAGAAACTATCAAGTGGATCAATGAAAGTTTCAAATAATATTTCGGGCTTTGAAGTATCACAGATTAATGAGAGCAACATATTATGTCCTGATGACACTAATCTTAATATCGATCCATCTGAAGGACCTAAAGGTGGTAATAAAAAAAACTGCTGTTTCTATTGCCACAAAATGCAATCGAAAATTGCTCGACATTTGGCTACAGTTCACCGCAATGAATCTGAGGTTAAGAAGTTTCTTGATTTTCATCCGAATAATTTGGAAAGAAAAAAAATAATTGAGACAATAAGAAGAAATGGCAATTTTGTTTATAATACTAATAATAATGTAAATGACGGAAAACTTATTGTGGTCAGGCGCCCTCAAAAAAATAAGCAAAAAGACGCAAAAGATTATACAGCTTGTGCAAAATGCAAGGGCTTTTTTGTGAAAAGTAGCATTAGACGCCATTTTCAACAATGCGCAGGCTATAGTAGTAAACAAACTAGGTCTGTGTTAGTTATAGGCAGAGCGATTATTGGACGTATTAATCCTATTGCAGAAGAAACACTGCGAAAAGTAGTTTTTCCTGCACTTAGAGAAGATGAAATAACACGTATGATTCGATATGATGAATTGATTATTATGTTTGGTAATAGATTATGTCGTAAATATCGCAAACAATATCAGTATAAGTTAATACGCTCACATCTTAGATATCTCGGTCGTTTCTTAAAAGTGATGAGAAACCTAAATGTTCAAGTTACAGATATGCAATCAATTTATCATCCTACATTTTACGAAGATTGCATTAGAGTAGTTAACAGAATGTCTGCATTTGATGATAACACAAGTACTTATAAAGTGACAACGACACCGCAACTGATGGGAACTTTACTTAAAAAAGTAGGAAATCTTTTGATTACTCAAAGTATAAAGAAGAAAGATTATGAAACAAAGAAAGACACTGAGGAATTCCTTGCTCTTCTCATAGATGATTTCCCAACGAGTGTTAATAAAACCGCTTTAGAAGCCCAAGAAGAAAATAGAAGATGTAAAAAGACGGAACTTCCTTTAATGGATGATATTATAAACCTTCGTAATTATCTTGATGGAAAACGTAAAGCCTTGTGTGTAATGTTAAAAGAAACATTTTGTTATAATAGTTGGTTAGAATTAGCAAAAGTAACTCTTACGTCTGTACAATTATTTAATCGTCGTAGAGCGGGCGAAATAGAACACCTTCTCATCAAAGATTTTGAGAATTATGTACAAATTTCAGAGAACACAGACGAAGACTTATTCCGATCTCTATCAGGTGCAGCACAAGAAATTGCAAAAAAATATGTAAGATTTACTATACGCGGAAAATTAATGCGTACTGTTCCTGTATTATTATCAGCTGAATTATTAAAATGTATTGAATTGATTTTAAAATATCGAAGCAAAGCTCATGTACCTGCTGCAAATCCGTATTTATTTGGAATTCCGGGATACAATAAAAGTTGTTTCAAATATTTAAATGCTTGCGAATTGATGCGACAATTTTCCACAGCATGTGGTGCAAAACGACCATGGACTCTACGTGGAACGGGTCTCAGGAAACATGTTGCTACGATAAGTGTAGCATTAGATTTATCAGAAAATGATGTCTCTGATCTAGCAAAACATATGGGTCATGCCATAGCAATACATAAAGAAATCTATAGGCAACCCGTTGTAAGTAGAAATATTTTACGAATAAGTCGCAAGTATTAGAAAAAGCACAAGGTATCAATGGCGACAAAAGTGATGAAACAGATAGTAACTATGAAAATGGAGACATTTCAGTAGAGAATGATATAAGTTTATCTTATAAAACTGAAGTGGAATCATATAGTACCCTCAATGATAGTAACAAATCAATACAAGAGTAGCAAGTTAATAAAAAATATTAATAGAAGTGCGAAGAAACGGAATAGTACGTAAATATTCCATATATACATATATATATTATAGAATATAATCAAAATTAAATACTCATACATTTTGCCACATCTAAATATAATTTATAAAATTGTACATATATACATCAAATTTGAAAAAAATATGTTATAGTAATATTACACTAATGTAATTACTAATATTTTTTACGGCTCCACCATATGGTCGTACCAAACGTGTTCGATGGACAAATGAAGAAAAACGAATCATCATGGAACACTTTGGCGATTACATAAAAGATATTAAATTACCGTCTATAAAAGCAATCCAAGAGGTTATTGCAAAAAATCCTTGTTTACAAAATCGATCTGCATCAGTTGTAAAGACATGGATAAATAACCAACAAAAAAAGCAATAAGATATTACAACATAAAGCAATAGATTTTTCCATACTTTTTAACGAAAAAACTTATATATAATCCTTGAAAATGTTAATATGCTAGCTTATTGCTATTTATGATGTTAATCATTCGCTTTTTGATTTTGATTTTATTTTTTTTTTTTTACAACGCAATACTTTCGCAATTTTATTTAAAGATATTTTCACATTTTTATTTTGTTCTATGTGCGTTGTACATCTTGATTTAAAGTTAAAGATTTATAAACAGTTACTTTGTAAGTTTATTAATAGTTTTATAAAAATGTATAAGTTTAATAATAGTGTTATTTATAAGTTTTGTAAAAGTTGATTTATATGTATAACAATAGAAGCAATGAAATATTTAAAGCGATATAATATTTCACAAGAATAAATACATATATATATATATATATATATATATATATATGAAAATTTTTTTATAGGTATAAAAGTATATCTTTATAATAGATTTCTAATATAAATATATGTTTTTATAGAAATATTTTGTCATGTATATTTAACTTATCCATTTATCCATTTAGTTTTGTATTAAAGTTACATAGATCCATTTAGTTTTGTATTAAAGTTACATAGATGCAATTTAGGTTAGCATATAGAATCAAATAAATCAGATTTAGTGACATGTTGAATATCTCTTTTTCAGTTAAATAAATTTAAATTAATTATAAGCTGAATGCTATTGTCATTACATTTCCAGTATTCTTGCTGCAGCAAAGCTATGTCATGGTCGTTTATGTTATATAAGATCTGCAAAATAATATTAAAATATAAGAAGAGAAAAATAAAATTATGTAAAAATGAAATTATATTATATGTGCTTGTAGTAATCTGAAAAAAAAAATTAAAAATTATATTTGAAATTTTTATCATATAATACATATGTGTGAAAATAACATAAGTATGAAAAGGAAATAAAATGTAAGTTTTTTAGTCCAATTATATATCTTACATAACATATAATGTATTTTAACTTGTGAATGTCATGCTATTACACTCTTAATATATTTAATACTTACCCAGGTAGCAAAATGACGTTAAATGACATCTTATAATATAATTATAATAACGTCATAGCACGTCATTAAGATGTCTAAGGCCGGTATTCATAAACTGACATTACTAAAGCCCAGTTCCACAACTTACTTTAACCTAAGTTTAACTTGCTAAAGACGGATTTACATTGTGTCTGATACGGTAGGACAGAATGCATTTAAACGCCATGTAAATCCTTCTTTAACGAGTTAGCCCGGATGTACAATAGGTTATAACGATGCACCCATGCACTCCAGATCCCCAGCAAGCGATCGCTGGAAGCTGTCGCCCGGCATAAGAACCGCCGGGCAAGGACAGGGCGCTGAGCACCACATTTTTTAAACATTAAAGAACAAAGCCGTACGTTTGAGCTTCGAAATGACGAAGCGCGCCGAAGACGGCCGACGAAACCCGAACGATCGGGTTAAGTCCCCTCGCGCCCGGCTCCACCGCGCGCCACGAACGGAGCCGTCACGTTTTGCGCCCGCCCGGCGGGGGTAACGTTGTTTTACGCCGGCGCGGGCTAATTAGTCCCGTATAAAAAGGGCCTGTCGATCGAAGAAAGATCACTCTTTTCCGAGCTTCTCCAGCGCACCAGTCGCCAGAGCAAGCTCACCTAAGACGCCAAAAAGCAGCGAAATCAGCGGTGGGGAGTACCCCGCCACACCTGGGAATTCTCAGGATTCGCGAAGATAGGCGCAATCCTTTCTAAAAGTGCATCCAGAAATTGGGGCGTTCCCCGATCTCTCCGGGAGTTCTCGGCAGACGCACGAATCCAGCTTCCGTCACCTTTCCGACCAGTGCATCCGGAGGTAGAGAGGAGAGCTACCCCCGGCGGGACGTTCTCGCTAGCACGGTCTTCCCGAAGGGAAATCCCGTCGATTCATTTCCACGAAAATACGCTTTACGAGCAATCCCGCATCGTACGAAAAAACGTTCGAAAAACGCCGGCACGCGCCGTGACGTCACGCATCCATCGATCGACGAAACAGCTGATCGGTTTAAAATCTTTATTGTTCGCGAACGCTGCGTTGCATCGGCACCCGATCTTCACGATCCGCTGCACGAACTCATGGTGCATCCGACCATGCAACATCAATCATAAGCGCCGATTGCAACCACTCTAAAACGCGTTTAATTTATTAGCGCATTTCCGACGCGGGCCGCGAGCCCACGAACGAATGCCCGAGGCATATCTCGAACGCGTCGAGTTTTTGCGACACCAACACACGAACGCAATTGTATATATGCGCCGAGTTTTTGCGACACCGACACACACGAACGCAATTGTCTATACGACGCCGGTTTCTTTTGCGACAATTACTCGCACACGCACGCAACTGTACCTGTACAACCTTTATTTTTAAATATATTTTCTTTTTGTTTTATTAACCGAAACCCGCGTTACATTGATTTCTACGCCTGCTTAACCGAACCCGATCACCACGACTGCCGTTATCCGCGGAAATAAGCCCGTTACAAGGTAATATAAGCACTAAGTCTTAAGAAATTGGTCAATTTTTTAAGGCTTAGGGTTTAAATTACCTATTATAGATCCGGGCTTAAACTTCGGTTAAAGTAAGTTGTGGAATTAAGCTTAAAGGTGTATTCAAACTAACAAGGAAAGGGTCGGAAGTGTCCCCCTCCGATTTTAATGAGCTTTGAATATGTTGTAGTCTAGATCAAAATAGGAGACACGTATTTTTTTATAAGTGCTGAGTCGGCCGTTAAGGGGGTGAAACACCTTCTTGAAAAAAATCGATTTTTTCATTTCTCAGCGGATACCGTCGAAGCGATAAGAGATATAAACAAAAGTTTCAAATAAAAGTTTTATGGTCTTTAATGTACTTCAAAATCATGTAATCAGATTTGTCGAAAATGTCATATTTTTCGAAATCCCTCCCCCTCCCTTTTAATGTTTGAAAATTTTTAAATTTGTCTCATAACAAAACTTATAGCTCATTTAACGACAAATTCAATCATATATAATAAAGTTGTATTCCGAAGTCATTATATATATGTATATGGAAATATTACATAAAATACCGTACATAATTATTGCATACAAGAATAACAAATATTCATGGTTGATATCGGTTACAAAGATGATGATCATGAAAGAAATGATTTATACAAAGGGATTTTTTACACCATGCGCAAGAAATTACAGCAATTTCACCGCAAATATCACATGTTGGTTTTAAATTAGTTTTGAAACAAAAATCTACTGGTGTATCAAATTCTTCTGGTTTCTTTTCTAAATAACCACTTTTATACCATGCATATTTGAATAAATTTTTAAACCTTGGTGATGAAAATTGATTATGTGTTAATGATTGTAATTTTAAAATATTGTTTCTTGAATGAAGCTTGACGTCAAGATCTAAAAGCATGATGGTATCTGAAAAATGTCTAACAAAATTTTTCCATAAACGAAAACCGAATACATCTAAAGGTTGTATTTTTCCCGTTGCTCCAGCTGGTATAGTTAACAAATTAATATTGTCTATAAAATCTGGTTTGTTTCTTTGAATTATATCAGGACAATGACCAGTCCAAGAATCTAATAATAACACTGATTTTGGTCCAACATTTGGAAAAAACACTTCTTTTATCCAGATCTCAAAATGATGCGATGTTAATTTTCCAGATTTTGATGCCATGACAAAGATATTATTATCTTTAAACATTGTTTCTTTTACTATTGGACCAAATGTTCCAGTAGGTTCTTTTAAAACAATAAACAGAGGCGATAATAATCTACCATCAGCTGAAACAATAGGTTGTATAGTATAATTATGTGTAGTTGCTGATATGGATTGTACTATGCGCTCTACTTTTTTAATACCAATAGGTGATAGTGAACGACCGGAATGAAATTCTAATTGAAATCCACTTTGGTCCGAATTATATACATTTTCAATTCCATATTGTATAATAGAAGATTTAACATTTTCGATAAATGACTTGCTTCGTGCTTCTAAATCTTTGTCTGACGCTAAATTTTTTTTTGTTATAAATTTTGTAATTTTTCTAGATACGATATTATGTGCAAGCTTAAACCTTTTTACCCATGATAATGATGCTGTAAACCCAAGTAGATTTACTTCCTTCTGTGCGCGAAGAGCCCATCGAGCAATATCAATGTCATGAATAATTATTCCCTTTTCAATACCTTCATGGAATTTATTTAACGTATATGTTGAAATTTCTTTCAGTTTATCAAATCTGTTGCCACCTTGATTTACTTGCTGCTCCCATCTTCTTAATTGACGTAATGACGTGACTTTCCGAAATCTATTTCTTATAGATGCAAG
This sequence comes from Camponotus floridanus, assembly GCF_003227725.1. Classification (NCBI taxonomy): domain Eukaryota; kingdom Metazoa; phylum Arthropoda; class Insecta; order Hymenoptera; family Formicidae; genus Camponotus; species Camponotus floridanus. The sequence continues at coordinate 46,662 of NW_020229477.1, read as the reverse complement.
AGTTCTTGACTTTTTTGTTCCACTTCTCCATAACTCTACTGCATTTCTTTTATATTCTATTGGTACAGAATCCGCAACACATTCAATTTCTTTTACAAAATATGTGTCTTCTTCTCTTTCTTCATCAATTACAGGTTCTACTTCAGGTATATCAAATTCGTTTTGAAAATCTAATGATGATTCTTCATAAACTTCAAACGCTTCTTCATACATTGATCGAAGCATATTTTCCATCATGTCTTTTGTTTCATTTTCATCTGTTGTAACAGGACTTTCTGGGAATTCCCCAGTCATATACAGTGCAGTGTATAGCAGTACTGCTACATTTCTTGGATTAAACATTATCTAAAAAAATTATTAACATTATGTATATTTGTTTTATAAATATTAGCAAAAAAATACTTATTAGCAACAAAAATATTTTATTATTTAATGCGTATTAATAATTTGTTACGTTTTCCGAGTTTCATGAAAAATAGAACAGTTTTATCACATAACTTAAATAAAGTAATAAAATATTAATTATAATTTAAATACATTAAAACAAAACAGATAAACCGCAATTTTGAATGAAGTGTAAGTAAAAGCAAAAAACTATAAAAGTTTTAAAAATCGAAAAAGTACATACATACTGTATTGTTGTGTGCGTGGGGCACAATTGTTTTTTCAGGATAACGGCTAGTCTTGTTAATTAACTCGAGCACTTGTTAATTATTTGATAACTGATTTGTGACTGTCCGCCGCTTCTAGGCGGTGGCTTTTAACGCCTCCGATTCTGAACGATTATCGGAGGAGGATCGCGCGGTGGCATGACCAAATAAAATCATTGGTTATTTCTAAAGTGGCGTGATCAAAATGCAAGCGAAGGAAGTCCGAAGACTTCCTCGCATTTTATTGCAATTCAGCGCTATTTCGAGAGTGATTTCTTCCTCTGTTTGATGACTTGGCCGTGTGATACTGGCTGTATCAGCACTTCGGGCAGCTGACTTTCTTATCGCGACGCATTTTTTCGCTCGCTTTATAAGTTATAATCCTTTTAATTATTTTCTTATATATATAAATATATTTACTATCGCGCTCGCGTATATTCGATAGACGCTTTAATAGTAATATGTGTTCCACTGCACGCAGTTGTTAATAAAATAATATATTGCACCAACTCATTTCGCGAATGCGACATCTGTTTATTCATAGAATTGAATCTATTAACATCGGCATCTGATCAATAATTTTCCTTGTCCGACTAGTTTTATTTTTCATGCATTAAAAACATTACTTTTCCATATAAATTATATGTATATTTATTGTCACATAATATAGACATATATTATAATTATAATTATTATATAATTTATAATTATATTTATAAATATAATTTCTATAATTTATAAAAATATATTCTCATAAATTATTTATTGCTAATTTATGGTTGCCTCTGTGAGTTTGCGAAGAAAAATGACTGTCGCTGTGAATAACGAGCGTCATAAGGCGGATAAAGCGGGCGTATAGTAGTGTATAGGGATATTTTTAATTTATTTCTGAAAAATGTGACTTCGGAATACAACTTTATTATATATGATTGAATTTGTCGTTAAATGAGCTATAAGTTTTGTTATGAGACAAATTTAAAAATTTTCAAACATTAAAAGGGAGAGGGGGGATTTCGAAAAATATGACATTTTCGACAAATCTGATTACATGATTTTGAAGTACATTAAAGACCATAAAACTTTTATTTGAAACTTTTGTTTATATCTCTTATCGCTTCGATGGTATCCGCTGAGAAATGAAAAAATCGATTTTTTTCAAGAAGGTGTTTCACCCCCTTAACGGCCGACAGCACTTATAAAAAAATACGTGTCTCCTATTTTGATCTAGACTACAACATATTCAAAGCTCATTAAAATCGGAGGGGGACACTTCCGACCCTTTCCTTGTAAGTTTAAGCGTAAGGTCGGGTTTACAATAGGTGATTTAAGTCTTAAGCCTTAAAAAATTGACCAATCACAGTCAAGTATGAAGAAAATACTTGACTGTGATTGGTCAATTTCTTAAGGCTTAAATTACTTATTGTAGACCCGGGCTAATAGATGTAATAAGCCTTAGATAATTTTTTTTATACATATATGTATTTTTGTGCTTATCCATGTGTGCCTAAAAGATCGTATACAAGGTGTCCCACTTTCACCCAAAATAACTTTTTTTATTTTTGATTGTAGAAAAAAATGTTTCAGACAAAAGTTGTATTGTTTCGAGGGAGATATAAGATAGTGCCATTAGTTTGACCTCGAATAGTTGCTTGAAAGTTACGTAAAAATCACCTTCAATTTCTCAAACGGAACTATCTACTTTTTATATATATTATTTACTTATTATATATTCTTTTAACTTACATTGAGAGCTTTCCAAAACCCTATAATTAAATTATTTTTTATTTGGTACTTTTCGAGTTATAAGGCTTGAAATAATTTCTCAAATTTACATAAATTGTAAAATATCTTGTAAACTATTCACCGTTTGATCATCTTATCTCAATACTTTTAAGCACAAAATAATGAGAGAAATCCATTGGTATAAAAAAAATACATAGTTATCTTTAAGAAAATATATGTAACTGTTAATTGCTAATTAAACATTTTTTTCAAGTCTTATAACTCAAAAAGTACTGAATAAAAAATAATTTAAAAAATTGAAGGTGATCTTTACGTGACCTTCAAACAATTTTTCAAAATCAACTAATGACACCATCTTATGTCCCCTTTAAAACGATACAACTTTTGTCTGAAACATTTTTTTCTACAATCAGAAACAAAAAAGTTTTTTGGGGGACATTAAAATGAGACACCCCGTATACAATGTATGGCAGTTGGAATTATAATTGACAGTTATAGATTAACCAATCAGTCGGCAAGTTGCATTGCTTTGGTCAATCCGCAACTGTAATACCAACCGCAATTAGGATTATTTAAAAGAATTAATCTATTTGAAAAAATTAAGTTGACCTTTAAATAATTTTGAAAAACGTCATCCAAGATCAAATTGACTAAATAAACTTTATTTTAAAGCCTACAACTTTTGTCTGAAATATTTTCGTAAAACATATTTTTCAAAATTTGCTGTTTAATTAAAACTTTATATGCATCCATATTTGCGTTTGTATACATTCATTCCTAAAAGTTTAATATTTATATATTTTAGGCATGCGATGGATATTTCCGGGACTGTCCTTGATAAGTTATATATATTCCTGAAAGTCTATATGTACTATATGTAAATATGTATAGACTTTTAGGAATATATATAACTTATCCAAGACTGTCCTTAAAGTAGACAATACATACAAAATCGTTTTTCCAGGACAGTCCTGGAAATAGCCATTGCATGTCTAAAATATCCAGGACAGGTATCCTGGAAAATATCAAAAGTCCTGGAAATACATGATACATACCAGAAAATGTCCTGGAAAAGCTCAATCCAGCTATATATATATATATTGTGACAATGTTCTCGTCACTGTAAATAATTCTTGTAAATAGTAATGTTAAATTGTTCTCTAGTTCATCCGGTTACACCGTTTAATTCGTTCATGTGTTCATTTGTTTATTGTTCCAAAATTTATAAAATAAAGACGTTAACTATAGTAATTTCTCGAGTAAATTCCTTACTCGACGCCTCTGGCGCCCACCTGCGATCCCGCCTATGGGTTTCCCCACCTAGTCTTACTCCCTCCTTGACGCACGCGAGCGTGGGGGGCCCTCGAGCCGTATAAAAGCCGGCTCGCGCAACAGACCGGTACCTTATTCCTTTCCAAGCTTCCGACCTGTTGGCTCTGAATAGCTTCTGAACCTCAGGGAATAACCGAGGCATCTTGAATCCTGACCGTTCCTGCCGACGGAGACGGGCGTGACCTCTCCGCCGCCTGGGTTTGCCAGGCATTCGGCTTCCTGACCGTTCCCGCCGACGGAGACGGGCGTGACCTCTCCGCCGCCTGGGTTTGCCCGGTATTCGGCTTCCTGTCCGTGCACGCCGACGGAGACGGGTGTGACCTCTCCGCCGCCTGGGTTTGCCCGGTATTCGGCTTCCTGTCCGTGCACGCCGACGGAGACGGGTCTGACCTCTCCGCAGCCTGGGTTTGCCCGGCACTCGGCTTCCTGACCGTGCACGCCGACGGAGACGGGTCTGACCTCTCCGCAGCCTGGGTCTGCCCGGCACTCGGCCTCCGCGTACCGCTGTACGGTGACCTCCGCAATCGCGACGCGCCCGCCGACCGAAACCGCGACCGACTGTCTAGGCTAAGTTTACTGTAATCGTCCGTAGGTTAAGCTAGAAGGATAAGTACTTGCGCACCGTCGTAGGCTAAGCTCGCGTAATATTAAGTTAGTTATAATCACCGCGTAGGATAAGATCTAGCATAAGATATTTACCAATAAAGGATTGTTTATTACTGAAAGAGGACTCGTAAGCTTGACTCTCCTACCTACTCCCGAATCTTGGCACCGGCGAGCCAGTCCGTGGCGAACGGGATAGGCCGTACCGTTACAATATTTATATAAGTAGGTATATAGGGCGGGTTCTAACTCAGGTCCTCTCAGGGGGGGTGAGGCGCGCGGGGGATTACGGAGGCGCGGGGGAATGACGTCACGCGGGACGGAGGGGATTTCGGCGGCGGCGCGTGTTAGATGTTTTACGGCAATATTGTATTACATGCCCGATTGATAAACAATATTGCGTACGAACATGTCCGGTTTATAAATAATATAAACAGCAGCATTTCTTCGAAATGCATCGCATGCGAGAGCAACGCGTGCGAGGGAGAGGGAGCGATGGCGCGAGAACAACGCGTGCGAGGGAGAGGGAGCGATGGCGCGAGAGCAACGCGTGCAAGGGAGAGGGAGCGATGGCGCGAGAATAACGCGTGCGAGGGAGAGGGAGCGATGGCGCGAGAACAACGCGTGCGACGAACGAGACTTACAACTAGCGCGAGAGAGAGAGACTTACAACTAGCGCGAGACGAGACTTAGATTAACACATGGGAGATAACGATACTTATAACTAGCGCAGAGATGGGAACGCAAGGAGAGGCATGCGAAATAATTAGATTTTTTTAAAATTAAAATATATATCAAATTTATTTTAAAATGTGTGTATGTGTATATTATACATATTTATGTGTGTGTGTGTGTGTGTGTGTGTGTGTGTATGTATTTAAAATTAAAATAGAAAAATATAAAACTATAAAAATATAAAATATATCAAATTAATTTGGGGGGGGGAGGGGGGGTTGCGCCGGTTCAGGGGGAGGCGGCTCCTGTAACAAAAAAATATATATTATAATATATAGTAAAAAATATATAGTTATAATAAGATTTATAAAAAAATACTTACATCTGTGTTCCCCATTACACATGCCATTGGGCGCCCGAATCTCCCCGGGTGCCCGAATCTCCCTGGGTGCCCGAATCTCCCCGGGCACCCAAATCTCCTCCTCCATGTATGGCTCTTCCCCGAAGAGCCGTCTTAGGTCGAAAATGTCCTCGTCATTCGGGGGACTCTCCGGAGCGTCACCCCACATATAGGAGAGATCGTAGCGTCTCCCCCGCCGCTCCGCCCGCACCCATTGTCGGTTCTCAATATTCATGAAACCCGGTATCCGGACTTCAGATAGGGACTGTAAAAATATAAAAAATATAAGTATTATGCACAATAGATGTACAATTTTTTATAAATTATTCGCAAAATCAATACTCACGTTCCAGTGAAATGCCAGCTTCACTAGCAGGACACAGAGCATGTCCGAGAAAGCCTGCTTCCACCCAGGGCAGTTTTCAAAAAATAATTTCCAAAAAATAATTACTTTTTATGTGTTCCAACTCGCGCACTTCTTAACTCGCGCACTCTCGGAGACTTTCTGATGCGACAACGAGGTCTCGGTCCAAGATCGTAGCAGAGACACCATATGCAGCCATCTCCAAAACGCATCGTAAAACAAAAGTATCGAGTCTACAAACAACTGCACTATAAAAACAGCAGTATTCTATTGATGAAAGACAACGCTTGAAAGACAACGCTTGAAAGACGACGCTTGAGAGAGAACGATGGCGCGAGGAAAACGCGTGCGAGGGAGATAGCGAAAGGAATGGGAACGCAAGGAAAGGCGCGTAAATAAATAAATTTTTTTAAAGTAAAATATATATAAAATTTATTTTAAAATGTGTATATATTATACATATTTATGTGTGTGTGTGTGTGTGTGTGTGTATGTGTATTTAAAATTAAAATTAAAATGTAAAATATAAAAATATAAAATTTAATCCGGTATATTATAGAGTGCCCATAGCTCATCAAAATTTACATAACAATCGTTATTATGATTTCTACTTAGATCTCCATTCAGATTATTTTGTTCTCCATTCCGATCTCCATTCAGATTTTTCATCTCTCCTGAAACATTCTCCTACAAAAAATCATCCAAAAAAATAATTACTTGAATATTTTAAATTAATTTCGTAATTATATTAGCAAAAATTATCCGTTACCTGTACATTCTCTTCCTGTTGTTTTTTCTTTTTATATGCATACCTTTTGTATATAATTTCAGGCGGACATTTACATTTACAAGATTGACATTGTGTACAATACCGCGTTATATATAATAATTTATGATGATTACCAGCAATGCATTTTCTAGAATCATCATATTCAATATCATGATAAAAATCATTCCAGATTATTAAATCTATATACGTTTGGTTTATGCCCGTTGGGATACGTATATTTATACACGGCGTGTATGTACAGTCAGTGATACACCTATCTACCCAACTGTAATCGACATTTTTATATATATAAACATGGTCTTCATATTCAAATATTTGATCGCAATTATTGCGTCTAATACATTGGTATTGCCAACCATCTTCTGAGTCTATGATTCGAGTAATTTTACGTTTATTACCGGAATAAGAGTAATCATTATTGTCTACATCAATTGAGTAGTGTGTCGTCTGAATTTCACGAAAAATTTTCACTTGCACATGATCGGGCCATTCGATATACCCATTCTCGTATATATTAACCTCGGCTTGTCTGACGAAACGTTGCTTACGCATACCTCGTATGCCTAATTCTCGATCGCGCACATATTGTGGTATCGATATCTGTTTAGTGTTCGATTTTTCCACAGCACTATTATTGTCTCGGAAAAGGTCGATTATGTGCCTCCATTCGTCTATACGTGTTTGCAGCTCCATTGTTATAATATTATTTTATATCCTATAGTTCACAACTATGTTCCATACGAACGACACCACTTTTAATATTAGTAATATTCTTCTTCTCTCGATCAGAACTCGGAGACGACTGATTGATCCATAGTTTTTTCTCTATGCTTCGAAGGGTCACATTAGTGTAGCGATTGCACAACGACATACGTTAAACATTCTTAATCTCTTCATGATACACCCCCGATATAAGTAATTGTAGATTCTTTCCCCGTTCGGCGTATCCTTATGTCTCTCGCATTGAATTACACAGCATGCACATTTATAAACAATATAAACAAATGGTACCTCCCAGAATCGTCCTCCATAATTTTTTCTCGGAAGAATTGCACCCTTGCTTTCGCGGTACATCCCTCACCCCCGATATAAGTAATTCTAGATTCTTTCCCCGTTCGACGTATCCTTATCTCTCTCATTGAAGTACACATCATGCACATTTATAAACAATATAAACAAATGACACCTCCCAGAATCGTCTTCCGCAATTTTTTCTCGGAAGAATTTTTAACGTATCAGCGCCAATGTTCAACCTTTTTATAAACGCAAGCAAACGCAGAAAAAAGTACACCACGATATAGTAAACTTAAAACTCTTTATTCATGTTTTTACATATCTTATTGTCTTACGTATTATATGGACTAAAAGCTAAAGCCGCCAGCTCGCAATCAACGAGTTGATGTTTGTTGAAAGCGTCACTCGCGCGTATTACATTTGATACTTCTTTAAGATCCGTTACAGCGGACGCGATATTGGAGAATTGCGTAAATTTGACATCGACTGTTTGGATAATTTTATCTAATCGATCAAAAGTTACATCTATGCATTGATCGAGATCGAACATACGATGTAACGTCGATTCTACCATCATCATGCATACGTTCGAAGATTCGAGACTTATGAGTTTAGCGTCGTTAATCGTACGAACTCGCACTGTTAGCGGTCCAACGCTTATAAAATTATACATGTCATGAGAGTCGTTCCGAAGGAGATTTAGAATATCGCAACGTTGCTCGCAGAGTCCCTTCCATGTTTCGAGAGATAATATCAGTCCCTTTCCCCGATGATCTCCTATAATAATCTCCACGTAACTCGGCGGACCCACGTTGATACAGATTTCGAGGAATTTGAATTCCGTAGCTGTCAATGCGTATCGTCTGCCTAGTATACGAACCGCACGACGCTCCGACGAAATGCTACGGGAAAAATTAAAATTAAGTAATACTAATAATACAATTTGTAAAAAATAGAAAACTAAAAAAAATGTTAAACGAAACTTACTCGTCGTATTTGTTCTCAAACGATGGAGTTTTATCACGACTTGGCACGTAATTATTCACGTGTCTTCCGATACCGCCACTGCTGCTACCGCTGCTGCTTCTTTCAACGTAGTACATTTTTCTGGGAGGTTATGAAAAGTGAATCCACGAGCGGTTAACGCGGCACTGGTCGTACAGGAATTAATCGATTATACCCGACGCTCATTTATTAAAAATATAATGTAGTGGTGGGGGATCAATGTTTCTAACGCATTGGAATTTAGGAGAAGGGGGAGGCGGTGCTCGAACAAAAGAATTCTTAGAAACGCATGCAAAAGATTAGGGTGGGGTAAATAAGAGATAACGCATATGAATGTTTACATATTTTATTTTTATCGCAATTCTTTCTGGCGTCGCGACCACCAGTTAAATATTTTGAATACATTTTGTAAGGCGCAATTCTTAACATGTTTTCCACATCGCATACTATTCGTATCGTCTAATTTATTTAGAGCATCGATATCTTCGTAATCCGCATCCAAGGTTTCAATAATACAGCCGTTCCCCGCATCGTCTAGTATATCGGCCAGCCATTTTCGCTTTTCAAGTCCTTTGACGTACACGACGGACGATTCTTCTTCTTCTTCTTCGTGTATCGTACCAACGACAGCTGTTGTAATCGCACGCTGAGCCAAGCCATACGGAACGTTTCCGTCTTCCCATTGTAATCCGTGATGATTTCTAATCAGCCATGAGACTTGACATCGCTCAGATTTTGTAAGCGTGTGCCACGGTACGGGACTTGCGAAAAAGTAATGCGATAGAACGTATCCCTTTCTCAAGACTGCCGCTTCCTTCACGACAAAATTTTTCCCAACGATAAATCCTTGCAGACCAAACACCAAATCCACAAACGTTGGTACGGACATGACGAGATCTCTCTCTCTCTTCAATACGCCAGTCGAGAGGAACGGCAAAATTCTAAAACCATCTCGCAAGACTTTGATTTATATCATGCTCCTCTTCCCCCTCTCTCTTGCGTCGATGTTATCGCAAACACTTAGGTGATTTTGCGTACAACGTTGGTCAACGGATTGTACTGGATCACGCGATCGTGTATGATGAGACAGTACGCAGTGGTATTCGGCGGCACGTTCTCCTTACACTCGAATTCCAATCTTACATCCACAGTTGCGCTCTTGACCGATTCGTTTTGTCGAGAACAATCGATAATCACGAACGGACCGTAAAGTTGAAACATCTCAACGGAGAGACTCGGCTCGAGATACTCGTATCCGTAATAATTCTTGCAGAAGCGCATATACGTGTCGTACAGAATGGAATATCTGTTTTTATCGAAATCCAGATTCATATCATCGTACGGATAATATTCCGAATTCAGATAAAGTTTAACGTTGACCAATTTACAGTGGTCGAATTCACTCGCATCCTTAGACATGACATTCTTCCGACCTGCCTGCAAAGCGAAAACGACGTATCGTGGTTTCTCCAGCTGAGTCGCGGTCTTAATGGCCCACGAATGCTTGGTTGTAAGCTGCAATAGCGGATACTCGTACAGATCCCACGAGCGAAAAGCCATGCTGAGATATCGTCCGCTTTCCAGAGCACGGAGCATCGACAACTTTTTGATTTCGCTCAACAGCACGTGAGGCATTCGCCATTGTATTTTGAATATGTCGAGCTCAGGCTCCTGCGCCGAATTTCCATGCAGACAATTGTCGTCGTTGCGCGATCGTATCAAGATTAATTCGTGACGAGCGTTAATCACCACGCGTCTGTAATCCTCGCAAAATCCCAGCAACATGTAGAGCGGTACGCAAAAATTGAAATATCCATTCGCGTTGATCGACGGCTCCCAGCCGGCGTTTTTCATAATCACGCTTCTATCAGATGATACCGTTACATAGTTTTTGAGCGTAGTAGTTATTCCTACGTTTCTATTGCGATCAATCTCAACGCCATCGAGTTCGTATCGAATCTCATCGAACATGAATGCGACGCAATTATTTCCCAGTACCAATTCACTTTCTCCTTCAGCTGCTGGTCTGTGTTTCGTTAGTCGTCCCTCGATGTATAGGAAACTCTCGTGCGGCAGCGTATACAGATCCTGTTGTTGTATGGGTATTCTTATCTCGTCATTGTGTCCGAACGTTGTATTGGCGAACGGGTTGTACGTGTGAGTCTCGACCTTGACGATACGATCGTCAAAGATAGGTTCGTCACCGATGTCGGTCATCGTTCAGCTGTTTCGCACAGCGAATCCCAAAGATTGCAAAAACGCAACGTTCGATGCGCTGAGTTTCTTTTTCTCGGATGACTGGATATTAGCGAACGTCGACGTTGATGTTGTTGGTGTCGCTGGATTTTCGTAAAGATTGCGTTATCTCTCGCGTCTTTCGATCCGTTCAACACGAGCATCTCATACGTCGCATACGTACGTACGTTATCGTCGCAGCCGTCGTACGTGCAATCTTACGGTGATCTCTTCTCCTCGAAAATCGAGCAATCGTCCGTTCTGGTCGACAACGCGTAACGTTAAATCCGTAATGCTCCGCGCGATGATCGGAAGGTAAATGATCTGCGCCGGGCGTTTCCGATATCTTATATCCCGGCAGTACCCTCGGTGAAAATTCGTGTATCGTATGAACGAGTTTGCCGTTGTTGTACGCGCCCGCGGTCACGTTACATTCTACGCGGATATTAACGTTGATAATGTTAATCGGCATGTTCGATTCGTACCATTTTCCCGGCTCGAGAATACGATTCGAGAATCCTAGCAGCGATCCAATGTTGTCGGGTTTGCTAAAGTTTAATCTGTATGCGCATTTGATCTCGCTTCTCATTGTATTGTAATTAGCGCGGAGCACTATCGGATATTCGCCATCTTCGTAGTCATCGCCGTCAATGTGTTTCTTATCGCGATGTTTCCGTGAAATTGCACGTTTCAAAAATTCATGTATATCTCGCAACTCGTACGATCCCTCGGGAATCGTAATTTCCGCGTCGTCTTTGCCAAAGTAAAATTTATTATTCGAGGAATTCACGTTCGGTATCGTGTGATAAGTCTCAAAATCCGTTAGACCGAGTTCGTATTCATCGTCGCTCAAGTCTACAGTGGGAAAGAAATTTGCCGCGAGAACGCTACTCTTCCCAGTCAACGTGAATGTCATAGACATGTCGACAAAACTGTTGAACGAATACTGAGTTAAATAGCGGGATATCCGTCTTTAAATTCGCACGCATCAACCGTTCGAAGAAATTGCAAGCACAATTGTCCGCAGATGCTCTGATCGTAAGTTTGAACAGGCGTGTGATTGTACTGTATCTTTGTTACGTTTCGTCCGAAATATCGCACAAGTTCCTTGGGAGGTCGAAGATTGCCGAAATGTCGAAATATACGACGCGATTACCCTCTTTGCGTACGCTACCCAATGAGTACCCGGTCCTTCGACGCTATCTAAATTTACGATGCCGTTCTCGTTTTGATAAATACCACCGATCGGTAAAGAGTCGCGCATATGAAAACGCCTCTAAAAATGGAATGCGCATACGTTTCGCCAGTTGTAGCAATTGTACGTTTAGTTTGCGCCCTGCCATTTTTAACGTCTCTTTGACGTTTTTTTTTTTTCTTCTTCTCGTTGAGACTCCTCGTCCGTGTTTGTAAGGAGCGAAGGTANATTTCTTTCGTTCAATTGGGTTCATTTTAAGGCCGCAGGGGGATTGAATTTACCTTTGCAAATTTTTTCCTTTCCTTCCTTTTTGTTTCTGCATGTATCGGTACGTCTGTATGATTATGGTCGGGCGAAGTTTAGAGTAGCACTTTGTGCATAAATTGGTCTCGTCGTCTAGGTTGAGTGCCCCTACCACGTGTATGCAATGAGCATACAGGAAGGCTTGTTGCACACGCCTCAAGGAAGCGGCGTCCGGCCTCGGCTGAATAGGCCGTCTATGCCAAAGCATCTGTAAGAATGAGAAGGTTAAATTATTATTTCATCCAGGTTGAATATTTGACAATTTTATTTTGTTTACGTGGACTAGTCGGACTTGTCTCCCGACTTTGAGTTTGACGTTAGGGGGTAAAATTTCGAGCACTTCATGAGGGCCCGTGTATTGGTCTGAGAATTTCCCTTTCTGTGGTTCCTTTAATAGAAATACATACATTCCTCTTTCTAATTGCTGTGGATTCTGGTTACGATCGTAATACTTTTTACTTCTTTCTTTAGCTTGTATGAGGTTCAATCTAGCTTGTCTTTGTAAATCGTTGATTTTATTAAAGAGGTTAGTTATATATTCATGATACGTAGGTTCGATATTCTCTTCGATAATAGGATGAGCTGAGGGTAATCGGGCTATTCGTCCGAAAACTAACTCATAAGGTGAGTATCTTGTGCCTTCGTGAACGCTGGTGTTATACGAAAACATGGCAAGTCTGATATATTCATCCCAATTTGTTTCTTTGTCTATCTGGGTTTTCAGATATTCAGTCAGCACATGATGAGATCTTTCCAAGGATCCATTAGACTGTGGATAATATGCGGTAGTTCTAAAATGTTGGATATGAAATCTCTTGGTTAATTGTCGCATTAAAGCAGACAGGAAGTTCGTTCCTTGATCGGTTAATATGGCACGAGGTGTACCATAAATGCAAATAAAATCTTTCGTGAAAGCGTCTGCAATTGTTAAGGACGTAGCTTCTCTTAATGGTACGGCGATAGAATATTTAGTTAGTAAATCTTGCATTGTTAGTATGTATTGGTTGCTTTTGGTGGTTATGGGTAGAGGGCCCATAATGTCTAAAGATAATTTATCGAAAGCGGAACCGGGAGTATCCGTGATAACCATAGGTTGTTTAGTTTTTACTCTGGTTAATTTCTTTAATTGACAATCGCGGCAATTTCTAATAAATTCTTGAATGTCTTTTTTCATAGTTTTCCAATAATACTGAGGTCTAAGACGATTGTAGGTTTTCGTCACGCCTTTATGTCCACCAACAGCGGAGGCATGATTTTCTGAAATTAGGGTTTGTCGATTGTTTATTTCAGGTGTTTGGATTAAGTCCAAACATATTGTTATGTAAATTGGTAATTCTTGTAGATGTCTTTTAAGTTGATTTAAGATGTATGACCATGGAAGGTCATCGAAACGTTCGGTCTTATTGATACTCAAGGAAGGAAGTCCGATTTCGGTAATGACGTCTACTAAAGAACGCAAGCAATTTTTAAGATTTTGAGCTTCTATGAGGGTTCGGTCGTCGTGCTTGATAGGGAGGGCAATCAGAGTGTTTCCTTTTACGGTACATACCCTTGCTCTTTCAAAAGTTAGGCCTCATATTTGGGAAGTAAATTAGCTTCTTGGTAGGCTTTTGCACCTCTATCGTAAGGGGCTCCATTTAAATAAATAAAAATAATATGATTGTCTTTTTGCTGTAATAAGCTTCCTCTGGCTTCTCGCGCTAAAGCTCGGCTCCACGGTGGAGGAACGGGTGGAGCTGGTCGGTGTGGTACGATGTTAGAGTCTAGTATTTCTTCGTAATTTTCGTCATCGCTTTCAGTGGAATCGGTCACTTCTTCAATGCTGAGTGTATAGTTATCATTATCTTCTTGTTCGGCGGAGTGATTTTGAAGATCTTCTGGGGTTGGAATTCTGGGAGAAAGGGGGTTTCGAGTAGGTGGTTGTGGGGGTTTTGATTTTTGTTGGCTAATTTCTTTGTTTTGTTTTTCAGGTTCGTTGGGATTTCCTCGAGATTTTTGAGGTTTATGCGAGAACATGGATTCATCAGAAGAATACTCAGCGTCCTCGATAAGGAACAGCGGAGCGGCTGGATTAACAGGTGGGTTTCTAGATAGCGCATCAGCGTTATTATTTAACGTTCCCTTCTTATATTGTATCTCGTATTGATATTCTGATATTTTCGTTCTCCATTTCCATAATCTGGATGAAGGATCCTTAACAGAATGCAGCCAAACTAATGGTTTATGATCGGTTACTATGGTGAATAATCTTCCGTATAGGTATGGTCGAAAGTGAGTTACACAGTAAATGATAGCTAAACATTCCTTTTCTATTGTTGAATAATTTTGCTCTGCAGGATTCAGAATGCGGGAAGTGTAGGCGACGGGGAGATCTTTTCCGATCGGTCCTTGGCTAAGGACTCCTCCTACTGCATATCCGGATGCATCAGTGGTCAATATAAATGGTTTGGTAAAGTCAGGGTATTGTAAAATAGGTTCGGAACAGAGCGAATTTCTTAGGATGTCGAAGGCTTCTTCGTGTTTTATAGTCCATTCAAACTTTCGGTCTTTCTTCAAAAGATCTGTTAAAGGTTTCGCGACTTTTGAAAAATTAGGTATAAATCTCCTGTAATATCCGGCTAATCCTAAGAATTGTTTGATGTTTTTGGGATTCCTTGGGGTCGGGAAATTCATAATCGCTTTTACTTTAGCGGGATCGGGTTTGACTCCACCTGATCCGATTATATGTCCCAGATACATCACTTCACGTCTTAAGAATTCGCACTTGTCTGGTTGTAATTTTAAATTTGCGGCTTTTAATCTTTGCATTAATCTTTCAAATTTAATTTCATGTTCTTTCAGGGATCTCGCGTATATGACGATGTCATCCATATAGACGAACAACTCATTTCCTTGAAGTCCAGAGAGGACGTTATCCATCAACCTTTGAAAGGTCGCGGGAGCATTTTTTAATCCGAAAGGCATTCTTTTAAACTGATAATGCCCGTATGGTGTAGAAAAAGCGGTCTTATGAGCGTCTTTAACTGCCATAGGTATTTGGTGAAACCCAGAGGCTAAATCCAATATGGAAAAATATTTGGCGGATCCGAGTTGGTCTAATATATCAGTTATATTAGGTAAGGGATAAGCGTCTCCTATCGTTTTTTCATTAAGATTCCGGTAGTCGATTACCATTCGCCATCTTTTATTTCCCAGCGAGTCTGGTTTCTTCGGGACTATCCACAATGGTGAGTTATAAGGAGATGTTGAGGGTTCGATTAATCTTGAAGACAATAATTCGTTCACTTGTCTATTAATTTCTTCCTTGTGCACGGGGGGGAATCTGTACTGTTTTGTGTGAACAGGTATGTCGTTAAGAGTGGGAATGAAATGTTGAGCAGCATTAGTTGCTTGAAGAATTTCACTAGGAAGGTGAAATCTCTCGGAATGTTTAAGGACTAATAATTGAATGTTCTCTGATTCCTCGGAATTCAGATGCTCGAGGCGGAGGAGTTGTAAAATATCTGATGCTCTATCAGTATGTGAAGAGTGTATTTGATTGAAATATAGAGGGTTATCTATATTTTTAGGAAGGTCCCCTAAGGGCTGACGTAGAGAAGTAGAGTTATTGAGATTAGGAGTTTGAATAGGTTCTTCCGAAGGCCCTAAGGTTCCGGAGGAATTATTATTTGCGTTGTAGATATCAAAATCTTGTAATTCCACAGATGGAATGTTGAGAGTTATTTCTTCCTCAGAAGTGTTAAAAATAGGCATATAAGCCTTTCCATTGTTATTAGTGACGATGGCTTCGCCAAAATATATGCCTTTGGCGGGGTCACGTCGGGGTACGTATCCATTCTGTTTTTCAGGATTTGAAATACAAAAGGAACAGGGGGTAACTGTTCTTTTCTTTAAGCATATGGTATTTGTGTTGGAGAAAGGAATTCTTGCTTCTTCGTATTGCAAGCAATTGTCTTTATAATTTAATATAACAGATCGTTCCCTCAGGAATCTGTTACCTAAAATTCCATCTTGAGCGAATCCGATTAAATCGGATATGACGTAAAATTCGGTTAACTCTCCGAGTATAAATATTGAAATTACTCCCAGAGTAATAATGGTTTCAGATGCTATTCCTTGTAGGGCCAGAGAGTTGGTTTTATCGAGAATAACGTGCGGTCCCAAGCATTTTTGTTTAATGAGATTAAGCCCTGATCCAGAGTCAACCATAAATTTACAATAATTCATTAAATCTGGAGAAGTTAAAGTAATTGTAGGTAATTCCATGGTTTGCTTGTATCATTTATTTGGCAGATTCTGAGGTTTGTTCGGATTCTTCCGAGGGAGTTGTTGTATTGACTTTTTTTGAATAAGGTAGGCAGGACGTCCTTGTTGTAGGTCGTTCCGGCGGACGTCGATTTTCATCGGAACGCCCCGTTCGTTTCCCGAGGTGCTAGGTTGATTCATTTCTTGAGCTCGTCTATAGGCGAGTTTGCGACATTCTTCTATAAGATGTCCGGGAGTTTTACAATATCGACAAATCTTAGTTTGATAATTATGTTGAGGTGGTGCAGTTATTATTGCCTTGTTTGGTGTAACGGGGTACGGGGGTTGAGAATTTGGTTGACCATTATTGGGGCGGTACGAGGGTCGATATCCGCTATTATTATTATTATTAATATTATTGTGTACAGGATTTCGTCGGACAATATTACTGGTATTGTTAGGAAGATCAGCGCGTGGTTGGAAGTTTGGACGGAAGAGGGTTCGTTTACGAATATTCTCCGCTTCGATAGTCTTAGATAATTGTATAGCTGTGCTAATTCCTTCTTCGAAGGTTCTTGGGCGCTCTAGTTTTACTCGCACTAATAACTCGGAGGGAAGCCCGTTAATAAAACTGTTCATTGTGGTTGCTTCTATAGCGTCTTTATTTCGTTCGCCGATATTTCCGGATAGATCGGATTCTCCGTCTATAATAGCGGTGCGTAACTCCTGTACTCTCGCGATATAATCGAAAATATTTTCATTCTGTTTCATATAAATGTTAGCTAATTCTCCTCTATATTGGTCGACCGATTTGTTAGGTCCAAAAATGAGTTTTAATCGTTTGGTCAATTCTAGTACGGTGTGGCATTCTACTCCTTCTATGGCGGAATAAGCATGTCCCTGTAGTTTATTGATAATAAGTTGCACGAGGTGGTATTCATGATATACCGGTATCAAGTCGAGGGCGCGTTCGCAAATTTTGCTAAAATGAAAAACTGACATTTTATGTCCGTCGAATTTTGGTACAGTGTCGATAGCGTCTTTGAGACGTATCGGGGAGGGTTGGTCTACAGGGTCATGATGTTGGGAAGTTTGATGGGAAAATGATCGTTCTTCACGCGGGGCATATCTCTCTTCCCTTTGAGCAAGTTCTAAGTTTGCAAGTCTTGAATTAATTCTTTCGACACAACTAGTTATCGTTTGCATCGAAGCCATTAATTGTTCGATGGCGGGTTGTTCGTGAGCTTCAGCCTTTCCTTTACGATCCATTTCTTCTTGCATCTTTGTTAAATGTTCGTTCTGAGCTTGCAGAGATTCAGCTTGTTCTCTCATTTGTCTTTCCTTTTCATTTAATTTTTGCATTAAAATTTCGGTTTCTTCTGCTGTATATTGTTTTCTAGTAACACCGGCGGCTACGGAGCTTGTTGAGCTTGATCGGGTCTGCATGACGTCTTCAAAAATTTATTTCTATTTATCGCTAATTCTCCACGAAGCTTAGATTCTTTTGGCAGATCCCACCGCTGCCACCATTTTTTTTTTTTGTTACGTTTTGAGATTTCGTTGTTACGTCTCGATCGTAACTTCTCACGTATTTATTTGTTACGCAATTGTAACTTCTCTCTATTTCTTTTTCAGGGCAACCTGCCAAGCCGGCTATACCCTAGGACGCCGAGAGACTAAGAATCTTTTGCGCTTCTTTCAGGAGAGGGATTGACGATGGGAAATAAATTAGGTGCGTTGAACCTGACCCAATTTATCCTTTTTGATCTGTTTTCTTTTATTAGTTTACTTCCTTAGAGCTTTACAAATTTTTATTATTGTTATTATTGTTATTATTTGACAGTTGTAGATAGTGTATATCGTTATACGTATAGATGTGTGTATGTAGTTAATGTTCTTCTCTATAGCATTTCTAAGGCGATATCTATATATGGTTATTATTCGCGGTTGTTGAAGAAATTATCTCGCTGCAAGTATTCGTAGATCTCGATAAAATCTTCGTCTGTTAGTCCTGCGAGGGGTTCGATACTGCTTGGTAAGACTAGGTCCTCTGGTTCCGGGTAGAAATTTGGTTCAGGGGGATCCAGAACTTGACCTGGGTTGGATGGACCAGCCTCAGTTTCTGTGCTTTGTTCTATGGGTCTTCGTTCTTCCGGTATGGAAGGAAGATCTTCCGGTGTCCTGACCGGCGAGTAGCTGGGATTAGATGAATCCTGGATGGGGGAGTAATTGGGCGATGGCGGCCTGGCTCTGGGCTGTTGTTCCTCTTGAAGAACCGCTGGAGGGTTTCGGGGAGGACGATAAGGGTATGCGCGGGAGGGCGCGAAACTACGCACTGGAGAGTACCTTGTTACTCTGCTTGTTAAGTCGTTCTCGTCGGCAAACAACTGACGAGCTGTAGGGAGCCTAAGTACCGACCGTGAGGCACGCCTGCGGCGTATACCCGCGGCACGGAGGGGAATTTCACGTCCAACGGAAGAAGTTCGGCGGGGATTAACCATCTACCGAGGGAATACGACTATTTAGTATGTTTGATGCGATTGATTTAACACAAAAGGGGTTTACTTACGATGATGCGTAGAAAGGTACCTGTTAAAATGAATGGTTTTATAAGGTAAATGTAGTCACAGCAAGGTGGTTCATAGAGTTAAGACGAATAATACGGCTTAACGGATTATTGTGAGATAAACGAATGTAGATTATGATAGTATATCTCACTCGTTCTCATATCATGGTTGAAACGTTCGGCTATATACAGTTCATTGGGGTACAGCAATTAATGATTTATTTAATATATTTTGAATTTTTCAGGGTCATGCGGTTGCACCGAGTGGTCCGGAGATTCAGGGATACAGACAAGGATACGGGTAAGAGCGGCTGGCTTACTTCAGATAAGTATAAAATTCATAAAATGTTTTCGATAGTTAACTTGTAAGCCAGTGCATTAATTCTATTATTTCGACAGATCCTCTAGGAGCGAGTCTTAGATTCTGAGTCTAGTATCGATGTGCAAGACGTCACGTCACAGCGGCACAGGATCCACGGAGAAATTCTTTCAGAGAAGCTCTCCGTGAAAGCGGCAGAGGAGTAGAATTTCCTACTCAATGCACATCGAGTGACTAACTCGAACGACGCTACACTCTAGGATACGCTTCGAGCGTTCTCAGAGGATCGGTTGAAATTTAAATAATTCAACTCGAAAGAAAAATTTAAAGTCTGTATACGGGCAAGTAAGATTCTGGGAAAATTGTCAATAGGCCTAGAATAAATCGAACTAATATACAAAGTTATTATCAAGGTTGATTAAGAATGATTATTATTTTATTATTTCCTTACCGGATGACGGGATCAATGGATGAATACAGGCACCGCTGCTCCTTCCCTGGGTTGCTCGACCTCGGTGAGAACCTGAAGAAGTGGCAAGGCAGCGCAGAGAATGGCCAAAGAGTCAGAGGTTGCTGGATGGTAGCACTTTATTAAAGTGTTAATGTTGATACAGCTCTCTTAATAGAGATTGAGACTAAGTCCCGAAGGAAAAAAAAAATCAAAATCGCGACTAAGTTATTTTCGAATAAGTTAAGGTGTCCTGTAGGCTTCTAGGTTTTTCCTCTTCGAGAGCTGGAGATCTAGTGGCGTAGAGAGAGCTGAGACACAGGCAGGCGGCGGGGACTTGACGCCCGAGGTGCCTTATATACCTTCCTCTGGTTCGATGTTTAATGGTAGGGAGAAGAGGTGGGCCTCTTTGGTGATTGGTGGGTCGGCTGCTGGGGCTATCCCTTCCTGCTATGAGTTTGCGATGTGGTGGGTGAGAGTTTTGTGGTAGGGATTGCAAGTCTTGAGTCTTAGATCTATTAAATAATTTTAGAATAATTTTTAATAATGATTTTTAACAATCAGAATTTTTTATAATATCGTATTTATGTTATTAGAAAATTTGAGTTCGATTTATAGCAATTGTTTAAATTTTAAGTGATATTTTGGTAAATTCTGATGTATTAAACCATTATTATTACAATGATTTTTACAATGGTGCGTATATAGTTAAAATTAATAATTAGTAATTAATTAATATTTAGTAAATTAATAATTAGTAATAATTAGTAAAGAAAAATTTAGCATTTGGATTGCAGATTCTAACGCAACGGATGCGAAGATGGCTTATCTCTTTTTCTAAAAATAGATATGCTGGATGTCCTTCGAAGAATGCTCACTGCATTCTTTCTCTTTATAAGACACATTAGTAACAGTAATATTTTTTAATGAATTACCTTTTAAAATTCGTTTACGTGGTTTAAATTGGCATATTACACGTATTATTTCCAGGTTTAATAATTATCTTAAGACTAATTATTAAGATTTATCATTTACAAGATATATTTTTATTTATTTAATAAAGGCTTTAACAATTAGAATTTTTGTGGTTTTATACGTATATATTTTAAAATTTTCGAAGTCGACTTTTAATAATTACTCAAGCCTATGAATAATATTTTAATAAATTCTAATGCGTTAAGCCATTATTATTACAATAAATTTTACAATAAGAATATATGGAAATTAATTATCGCTTCGCTTAATAGTTATTATGTCGCTAAAAGAAATTTTATTCTTACAATTCTCGGAACAACGTATGAAAAAGCGGCTCGTTTTACTTCTAAGAATGATCACGACGGATGTGCTCGAAGAATTCATTGCACGCTCTACCGTGATCTTTTATTCAAGAGGTCTTTTGATTCTGACAATATTTTATTCTTTGAAGATTTCCATTTGGGCGACTTTTATATTAGCACATATATATATATATATATATATGTATAGATATGTATTCGCATATTGCTTATGAAAATTGATTTCAGCAAGTTTTTACTGAATCGTATTTAATAATCATCGTATAAGATTAATAATTATTGTATAAAATCTTGGGGTTTAATTTTGTCGCGGTAGCAGTCTATTATATCTCCTCCTTTGTTTTATTGTTAAATTTGTTACAAAATGTATATGCATATAGTGTGCATATACATATAGGGATATTGTTGGACAAGTTAATATATATATGTTAATTTCTATCGCGAAACTTATTTATTATATTTATACCCTTATTTTATTGGATTTTGTTATAAAGTATATATGCGTATATGCGAATTTATTCAATTTACACGTCACATATAGTATGCATATATATGGGGATATTGTTGGACATGTTAATATATATATATGTGTCAATTTCTATCGCGACGCGTATTTATTGTATTTATACCGTTATTTTATTGAGTTTGGTTATAAAATATATATGCGTATATGTAAATTTAGTCAATTTGTATGTTACATATAGTATGCGTATATATAGGGATAATTTTGGACAGGTTAAGATATATATTTGTAAATTTCCATCGCAACGCTTATTTATTGTATTTATACCTTTATTTTATTGAGTTTTGTTATAAAATATATATGCGTATATGTAAATTTATTCAATTTATATATTACGTATAGTATGCATATATATATAGGGAGATTTCTGGACATGTTAATATATATATGTGTCAATTTCTATCGCGACGCGTATTTATTGTATTTATACCGTTATTTTATTGAGTTTGGTTATAAAATATATATGCGTATATGTAAATTTATTCGATTTATAGGTTACATATAGTATGCATATATATATAAAGGTGTATATTTTTATCTATTAATATATGTTAATTTTTCGTCCTGACGATTGTTTATTACGTCTCTACTTTTATTTTATTGGATTTTGTTATAAAATATGTATGCATATGTGTATATGTAGTCAGTTCATATGTTACATATAGTATGCATATATATGTATATAGAGGTATATGATACTGGATAATAGTATAATATTAATAGAGAATACTTTGTTAATGCTTAATTATAAAAGAGAAGTCGATGTATTAATTTGGTTTGCATTCATGCGAGCGCGAATTTAGATCTTCCCTCTGCCTTTAGGTCGGGAGAGGATGTTTAAAAATTCCAATGGAGATAACGCGACGTGCTGGACTTGGCCTTGCACGCTTGTTCGACTCGTAGAGTTATACGCATAATATTCTTTGTGCAATATTATTCGTAAGTACACGTATTATTTCTCTATTTCTCTCGTGTTTTCACGTTTTATTTCCTTTGACTTAATGATATATGTATATTGTGCATGGTAAGAAGTTGCTGTCATTATATTCATTGTTGAAATTTTCTTTATTTTTATTTAATAAGGTTTTTAAATTTAGATTCTAATTTTTGAGTGTTATTTCACACGTTATGTAGCTGGGCCTTATTCATTTCTCGGAAGATTTTAGTCTTACATTATTAAATTTGCATATGTTCATATGCACGTATATATATATATATATATATAGGTGGATTGAGCCTTTCCAGGACCTAAGTTAATTTACCTGATTTTTAGTATACATAGGTTTACATTTACACAGTCGTTACTGTAATACAGACATTTTTGAATGTATAAAGTGGGAAGTTTTATATAAGCGAGAACGTGTTTCCAGGACATTATGTAAGATTCGGAAATAACATTTCTAGGACATATTTAAAAAAAAGATTAAATATATCTTGAATAGAATTTATATCTATATATAACGAAAAATTGATTTTAATGAGTGTATATTATTAAATAATATTAAGTAAATTATAATTATTAAATAATAATATTACTATATTTAATAATATTTTATGGTGACGTAAAAATCTAACCTAACCTAACTTCCTTTATTGAAGAATGTCAAAAAATCAAATAAAATTTGTTCCTTTAATTATAAGGAAATTTAAATACAGAATTAATTAATTTTATTATATATCTTAAATATATTATGATTTCAATATACAGGGTGATCCAAAAGTATGGAAACGGCCAAATAACTGTGGAGGAATGCACTTTGGAGAAAAAAGTTTGAGACAAAAGTTGTAGGATTTTTCCCGGGCAATCCGACGGTGACCTTAGATAGATTTGACCTTGGATAGTCATTTGAAGGTCACATAAAGATTACCTTCAATTTCTTAAATGGAACCCCCTATTTTTCATTGCATATTCTTGTAGCTTATCTCGAGAGCTTTCCAAAACACTATAATTAAGTACCTTTTTATTAAGTACTTTTTGAGTTATAAGGCTTGAAATAATTTCTTAATTTTACATAAACCATAAAATATCTAGTAAACCATTCATTTTTCGATTATCTTACCTTCATACTTTTATGTACAAAATAATGAGAGGAATCAATTGGTGTAAAGAAAACACATAGTTGTTTCTAAGAAAAAATATGTAATTTGCAATTAACAATTCCATATTTTTTCTTAAAAACAACTGTATGTTTTCTTTACACCAATTGATTCCTCTCATTATTTTGTACATAAAAGTATGAAGGTAAGATAATCGAAAAATGAATGGTTTACTAGATATTTTATGGTTTATGTAAAATTAAGAAATTATTTCAAGCCTTATAACTCAAAAAGTACTTAATAAAAAGGTACTTAATTATAGTGTTTTGGAAAGCTCTCGAGATAAGCTACAAGAATATGCAATGAAAAATAGGGGGTTCCATTTAAGAAATTGAAGGTAATCTTTATGTGACCTTCAAATGACTATCCAAGGTCAAATCTATCTAAGGTCACCGTCGGATTGCCCGGGAAAAATCCTACAACTTTTGTCTCAAACTTTTTTCTCCAAAGTGCATTCCTCCACAGTTATTTGGCCGTTTCCATACTTTTGGATCACCCTGTATATTCGCTGATGCATATTTCAATATATATTTGTTTATGCAATAAGTAATAAAGAAGTATAATACATAAACCTAGTCTTTCGCATTATCTAATAAAAATATATATTCTGTCATTGAGATTTTATATTGTTAAAGGTCATATTACACGAATTGTGGTTAGTTTGCGATTGACGGTCACAAATTGAGTAAAACAATTAGAGTAAAACTATTTGCTGATTGATTGGTCCATCTGTCAACCATGATCCCACAGCAATCAAATCAATGTAAAGCCCATATTATATTAAAAGTTGCGGTTGTTATTACAGTTTACAGTTATGGATTGACCAATCACAGCAAAACAGCTTGTTGACTGATTAATCCACAATCATGGACGTAAGAAATACAGGAACCGAGTGTGCAAGGTTAAAGTCCAAAGGGTAAGGAGAATGAAATATCTGCTGCAATGGATATGAGGCATGTAATGGCTTTCACACCTAAGGCCGCAGCACACACTTTTGCATAAGCGCATAATCATAAGTATAAGAAAATTGATTGGTTCATTTTTTTATGCATATACTTGGGGACCAATCAATTTCCTTATGCTTATGGTTATGCACTTATGAAAAAGTGTGTGCTGCGGCCTATAAAATTCCATAAACACGTAAGACGTAAGCGTAAAGAAATCGACCAATCACGGTCGAGTTTGGCCCCTCCAAGGTATATCAATTGCATAAAATGCTTATTGGCCAGTTAAAAATAATCCTCTAATTGATTAATTGTGCTAGTTACCCTAGACATCAATCGATATGAGTGAATGTGTGAAATCACACTAGGTGCAATTAAACTTCTCTCGGATAAATGCAAAACGTATATATAACAAAAAAATTGTATAATCACATATGTAATTTAAATTTACATTTTAAATTTACCATTTAAAATCAGGATTAATCAATTTTTTTACATGTATATATAAATATGTAACGGAACGAAAGCAAAACTAATTGTGAGTGTTTCGCAGTTTTTATTATGCTTGCCATTGCTTACCATTTTGCTTTCATTTCCCATTATGCTATTTCGTTACATATAGGTTCACACCTTATGTATCCCCTGCTTTTATTAAAGTCTAACTACAGCTTTAGTAATGTAAAAACTTCAAATATATAGAAGAGGCATATAACCTTAACAACAAACTGATGAATATGTTTGTTTTTAATATAATGCGAAAGAATGTAGTATATGTGACATTGTATATTAATATTTTATTGCTTATGCTTTTATATCAATAAATTGTACAACGATATTAAAGTCGTAATAAATAATATATTTCAATTGCATAAAGCTATTTTTCAATATTTTATTTATATTAATTTTAGTACTTTTCAAAAGTTTGATATTTTTTTAATAAAAATTAATTCTATGTACAAATGTTGAAATTCTTGTTTTGTGGATTTAGTATATGAAATACTGTATTCTGTTGCAATCAAATATATTTTACTAACATTGGCAATGAGACAATACGTACAATACACAAACAATACATTCTACAAAAATATAGTTTAGAAAAGCAGAAATCTATTTGTATATTTTTGTATTCAAGAAGTAAAAGCGAATCCACAAAATCTTTCAAACAAGAGTTCATTATTGTCTCTGTTATAAAAATTTTATAAAATGTTACGAAATCATCAACAATTATTGCTTTAGAATTACTTGAAAATCATTTCCTTTCTACCAATGCATGTTCTAAGATTAAGTATTAAATATACTCACATTAGAATAGCATAATATTATTCACAAAATAAAATACATTATATACTATAAAAAATAAATTATATATCATGTAAGACTAAATAACTTTTATATTTTTTTTATTTTCATGCTTATTACTTCCATACATATTTATGTATTATATGATACAAATTTCAAATATAACTTTAATTTCTTTTTTTAGATTACTAAAAGAATATAGTATAATAATTTTATTTGTTCTTTTTATATTTTAATATTTTGCAGATCTTACAATGATTCTCATGACGTAACTTTGCTGCAACATGGATACTGAAAATATAATGACAATAGTATTCACCTTGTAATTAATTTAAATTTATTTGATTTAACTTAAAAAGGAGTATTCAGAATATATCACCGAATCTGAATTATATGACATTATCCACATTAACCTAAGCACATCGTACAAACTTATTATAAAACTAATCTATTATTGAAATTTTATTGTCACATATATTTTATTGTCATATATTTTGTTTACAATACTAATAAAACTAATATAAGTATCAATGACAAAAAGTTATTATTGTCACACAGGCGTCCTGATTGATAACAAGCAGATTTCGATTGTTCTTTAAAAACATTGAGAAACCTGAAAATTCAAATTGTATAAATATGCTATTCAAAATTTTTATGATAAAATAAAAATAATAATTGCAGACTTATTGTCGTAATTATAATTATGTTAATTGTACTTCTTTTTTAACAGCTCATTTTGCTTTAAAATCATGTACAACCTGATCATTGTATTTTCTTTCATTAATATCCACAAAATTATTCAAAAATATTAATTATAATGCAAAATAAATTGTTTCTTCTTCGAGATTAGATTACATTCGATTCTTCACAATCGTGTGAAAAAGTTTTATAGAAATTTTACATATTAAATGATTTCGTTTTCCAACACTAAGCTTTTAATAATACGTATATTTAATAGGATGATCTCAATAAAACATAAGATATAAAATTGAAAATCTCGCTAGATAAAAAGAGATAATCCATGTTTTCTCATCCACCATTAGTACAAATAGTATGAATACTATTTTAGAAATGTATTAAATTTTCCTAGCTGTCACATATGTTCAGCGGCAAGAAAAGCATATTTTCCATATTCTTTGATAAGAATTGTAATATCATCACATACATTTTGAAAAAAATATAAATCTGAATGACCAGTCTCTAACATTGAATGATTAGACTGAAGAAAAACGAAGTGGATTATACCTGTAAATAAAAAGCACAAAATTATTTTAATTCAGACTAAAATGCACTATTATAAAATTTAATTTAAAAAATGAAAAGCTCTTATTAAATTACAAAATGCAACAGCAAAACATACATTTTCGAAAAAATAATGTATAGATAACACTTTTATTAAATCAAATAAATAGGAAGAAATAGAAATATAGAACAAAAAAAAGTTCACAACATTTTATCTACATTTAATGAATTTAAAAATTTCAATATGCAAAATTTCAGATAGACTTAGAAATGTATAAACACATATATACTAAAATCAACAATTGCGCTAATATAAAATATGATTTAAGAAATGCATATTATATTTAAAGCATATTATATTTAAAACTGAAAATTTCAACAAACAAAAAGTAAATTCCGTTACTATTTTATCATGAACTTGATATTTTATACATATATACGAATAATTACAAATCAAATAGCATTTGCTATAATATTTGCTACAATATTTTATAATCACTAAAAATAAATAAACATTACAGATAATAATACAGAAAAGTTACTTTAGTCACATAATTGCAGATGTTTATTCAATGAACATTTCATTGAAATGTAAAAAATTTAATTCATTGTTTTATTAAAGACATAAAATGCTTAAAAACATTAATTGTTTTTATAAAATTTATTACAACTAAATATAGTAAATATTAGTTAAGATAAGGCTAAATTAAGAAATTAAGAGTATATAAATTAAAGTATATAAGGAATATATAGGATTAGGAATAAGAAAGCGAATACGTGACGAACGGTAAAGCTAGCTTAAGAGCAAGTGAATGAAGAAAACAATGTTGAATAAGGTAGTGACAAGAGATAAGTTAAAATAAGTTAACGGAAGTATATGTAATTAGAGGAAACAAAACAAAATGAATAATTATAAAATGTCAATAAATATTACCTGTCACACGTTAATCGATTATCACGAATTAACCGTATCTTCAGTGGTTGTATCTTTTCCATACTTTTTATATTAATAATTTGTTTGTTTATGAGATTATTTTTTGTTTTCTTCACTTTTTCTATTGACGATGAAGTATAAGCTAAAACAAATTTAGAGTTATTAATATTACATACATTGTATCTATACATAAAGATAACTATAAATATAAACTGCAACACATGCATTTTAGAAAAAGCAATGTATAGACAACACTTATTAAATCAAATAAATAGAGAGAATAGACATATAGAATAACAAGCTCCCAACATTTTATCCACACATTTTATTCAGTATATATCTATCAGATATTTTCAGAAATTTATAAAACACACATACACAATTACACCTACATAAATTAATATATTTCAGCAATTTTATGCTATAATGTAAAATTTTATAATATAATATAAAATTGTTCAATTTTGCACAGAGAAATTTGTTTATATTATAAAAACTTCCTCATAAACATTTTATACAGAATACTATATAAGAATATTATAATAAAACAATTCTTAAAAACTTAATAAAGATCCACTAAAGTCTCAAGATTTTCAAATACATGCAAAGACCAGTTTTCTCTACATTATATTAAAATGTTACTTTTAATTCCTCAATTAATAGTAATTTTTCATTGCTTTATACAAATAAAATTTACGTTACAAAATTTAAAAATGTAAAAGTTACATATATAATCTTCAGATTCTTTTTAAATATATTAGTAAATGTAGATTGTGTTAATAAAAAAACAATTTTAGATAAATATTTTCACAAAAATCTTACTTAGTTTTAATATTAAACTTAACTAAAAACAAATAAAATTTGTTAAATTTTTTTGCATGTTATTTTAAATTCCACTACTTAATTTAATATTTATTATATGACAACAAGAATAATAATATAAAAGCACAAAAATTTTTTCTATATAATTAGTATATATTGAAAACATAGTTTAGCAAGCAAAAATTAAAAAATAAAGACAGATAGATATAAGCAAGCTCTTCTGTAAAAGATGATTTTGTTGTATTGATTTAATTCTTGATTGATATCAATATTTCACCATTATGTATAATCACACATGAGAGAGATATACATCAATATTGTATAGATCCTTGTGTCTTTTCTTGCAAAAATATGTCTAATTATTTCCCAAAATTCGTGGACCATTGTCATGCCTGCTCCTTTAATATTATCTTGGGATAAAAATGTAAAATGAGTTAATTTTATTACTAATATTAATAATGTGTATGTAGACTAATATACTTTATACGATATAATGTAAGATTAATATCAATTCAATCAATTATTTATAATAAATTAAAAAAGATGATAATGTGATATTGTTTTCATTACAGTACATATAATCAAAAAATTCTTCACAAACATAAGTGATAAATTATTTTAATAATTTAGACAATATTTCGAACAATGCAATAGTATATTATGATTAAAACTTATTATTTTATTTCAATTAATTTTGAACGTATGTTTTTAACAGATGAAATATAATAAATTCTATACAAAGATCATAAATTCTATTATATTATAATTTAAAACATTATAAATTATAGATAACTAATTAAATAATTCAAATTGTTTTTATTATGTACATACCTGAAAATATCTGTTGATTTACTGAAATTTCAGTATTACATGTTCTATCCTTATTATATTCTTTCATAATATCCGTAAGTAGAATATATGGCATGTTGGATGTGATATAATCCCATTTACCTAATTAAATTAATATAGTTTTACATAATCAATAAAATTACATTTATATAAAAATGTATTATATGCGTAATCTATATATTGTTTCCTGAATAACAAGCAGGATAAAAATTGATAAACTTTATACGTATAAAGATAACTTTTCATATATGCACACAAATTAAATTAGCACCAATGTAATGTAAATATGTAATTTTTCATGTATTATTATTTGCGTTAGTTTAAAATAATAAAGTATGAAGTTAAGTACAATTTATATAAAATAATTACAATTATAATATTTATATAGAATCGCAAGCAATACAGAATGTAGAATTCAAGTAGAAAATGAATGAAAATTATATCGGACATATTAAAAATAGGTTAGATTTTATACCTGATAATAAAGACATAGTTGAATTCTTCTTTTTCTTCGATTTTGGCATCATAAATGATAAAAGTTCCGGTCAGAAATAAAATTCTACAAATCTTTTTAATAAGTATGACACTTGACAATGTTTTATATAGCCAAAGAACGCGCGATAACGTGTTTGCTTAGAGCCTCCGCACAAGGTTTATGGTAATGCATTACGTTATGTATTATTGATCCTAGATCTTAACTCCGTACATAACCTTAAATTTCAGTCAACGCACAAAGAAAATTGTAACGTAGAGACAGTAAGTGATTACTGTCTCTACGTTACGATTTTCTCTGTGCGTTGATTGAATTTTAAGTTTACGTACCGAATTAACATAACATAATGCGTTTTTATTACAGCACGCCTCGTGCGGAAGCCCTTACATCCGTTTCTGTCTGCGCACGGCTTCAATGTGAATGCAATCTAACCATAGATAAGAAAATATAGATACTGAACATTAGCATATATTTCCATGTTTATGATTGCGGCTCTTATATGCCAGCCAAATAAAAGAAAAATCTGTACGTAATAAGCCATACGTAATAAAGCAGAAGCTATGAAAGCTTCAGTAACAAATTCTTTTGACATCGCGGCATCGTAAATAATAAAAGTTCCGGTCAGAAACAAATTTTACGTATCATTTTAATACATTGGGCAAATCTATTTATTATGACTCTTACATAGCAGTCAAAGCATATGCGCGGTAACATGTTTGTACATGTCCGTTCCTATCTACGCACAGGCAATTAACGGCCTCAGTGTATATAATATTTAGATTATTAATGAAATGGAATAGTAACTGATGCAATAAGAAGTAATATCAAAATTCTCATTAAATAAACATCGTGGCATCATAGATGATGAAAATTCCGATCAAAAACAAGTTTTACATGTCATTTTAATATACTTGACAAATCTATTTATCATGACTCTTACGTAGCAGTCAAAGCATATGCGCGGTAACATGTTTGTACACGTCCGTTCCTATCTACGCACAGGCAATTAACGGCCTCAATGTATATAATATTTAGATTATTAATGAAATGGAATAGTAACTGATGCAATAAGAAGTAATATCAAAATTCTCATTAAATAAACATCGTGGCATCATAGATGATGAAAATTCCGATCAAAAACAAGTTTTACATGTCATTTTAATACACTTGACAAATCTATTTATTATGACTCTTACATAGCAGTCAAAGCATATGCGCGGTAACATGTTTGTACACGTCCGTTCCTATCTACGCACAGACAATTAACGGTCTCAATGTGCATATTGTTCAGATTATTAACGAAACTGAATAGTAACTTAGTAATGGAATGAGAAATAACAAAAGTTTTCATTAAATGACACATTAAAGTTTATTAATATAATTTATGTACTTTACAAGCGTACTATTAAAAAAATGTGGAAAACATATATAAATTTCAATAAGCGCTCTTACGTTGTGTGTGTGTGTGTGTGTGCTATTTTAAGTAAATAAAATTCATTCGTGATGTATTATCATTTTTTATGGAATAGGAATAAATATTTTAAGTAAATAAAATTTATTCGTGCGACACACACACACACACACACACACACACAACGTAAGAGCGCTTATTGAAATTTATATATGTTTTCCACATTTTTTTAATAGTACGCTTGTAAAGTACATAAATTATATTAATAAACTTTAATGTGTCATTTAATGAAAACTTTTGTTATTTCTTATTCCATTACTAAGTTACTATTCAGTTTCGTTAATAATCTGAACAATATGCACATTGAGACCGTTAATTGTCTGTGCGTAGATAAGAATGGACGTGTACAAACATGTTACCGCGCATATGCTTTGACTGCTATGTAAGAGTCATAATAAATAGATTTGTCAAGTGTATTAAAATGACATGTAAAACTTGTTTTTGATCGGAATTTTCATCATCTATGATTCCACGATGTTTATTTAATGAGAATTTTGATATTACTTCTTATTGCATCAGTTACTATTCCATTTCATTAATAATCTAAATATTATATACATTGAGGCCGTTAATTGCCTGTGCGTAGATAGGAACGGACGTGTACAAACATGTTACCGCGCATATGCTTTGACTGCTACGTAAGAGTCATGATAAATAGATTTGTCAAGTATATTAAAATGACATGTAAAACTTGTTTTTGATCGGAATTTTCATCATCTATGATGCCACGATGTTTATTTAATGAGAATTTTGATATTACTTCTTATTGCATCAGTTACTATTCCATTTCATTAATAATCTAAATATTATATACACTGAGGCCGTTAATTGCCTGTGCGTAGATAGGAACGGACATGTATAAACATGTTACCGCGCATATGCTTTGACTGCTATGTAAGAGTCATAATAAATAGATTTGCCCAATGTATTAAAATGATACGTAAAATTTGTTTCTGACCGGAACTTTTATTATTTACGATGCCGCGATGTCAAAAGAATTTGTTACTGAAGTCTTCATAGCTTCTGCTTTATTACGTATGGCTTATTACGTACAGATTTTTCTTTTATTTGGCTGGCATATAAGAGCCGCAATCATAAACATGGAAATATATGCTAATGTTCAGTATCTATATTTTCTTATCTATGGTTAGATTGCATTCACATTGAAGCCGTGCGCAGACAGAAACGGATGTAAGGGCCTCCGCACGAAGCGTGGTGTAATAAAAACGCATTATGTTATGTTAATTCGGTACGTAAACTTAAAATTCAATCAACGCACAGAGAAAATCATAACGTAGAGACAGTAATCACTTACTGTCTCTACGTTACAATTTTCTTTGTGCGTTGACTGAAATTTAAGGTTATGTACGGAGTTAAGATCTACGATCAATAATACATAACGTAATGCATTACCATAAACCTTGTGCGGAGGCTCTAAGCAAACACGTTATCGCGCGTTCTTTGGCTATATAAAACATTGTCAAGTGTTATACTTATTAAAAAGATTTGTAGAATTTTATTTCTGACCGGAACTTTTATCATTTATGATGCCAAAATCGAAGAAAAAGAAGAATTCAACTATGTCTTTATTATCAGGTATAAAATCTAACCTATTTTTAATATGTCCGATATAATTTTCATTCATTTTCTACTTGAATTCTACATTCTGTATTGCTTGCGATTCTATATAAATATTATAATTGTAATTATTTTATATAAATTGTACTTAACTTCATACTTTATTATTTTAAACTAACGCAAATAATAATACATGAAAAATTACATATTTACATTACATTGGTGCTAATTTAATTTGTGTGCATATATGAAAAGTTATCTTTATACGTATAAAGTTTATCAATTTTTATCCTGCTTGTTATTCAGGAAACAATATATAGATTACGCATATAATACATTTTTATATAAATGTAATTTTATTGATTATGTAAAACTATATTAATTTAATTAGGTAAATGGGATTATATCACATCCAACATGCCATATATTCTACTTACGGATATTATGAAAGAATATAATAAGGATAGAACATGTAATACTGAAATTTCAGTAAATCAACAGATATTTTCAGGTATGTACATAATAAAAACAATTTGAATTATTTAATTAGTTATCTATAATTTATAATGTTTTAAATTATAATATAATAGAATTTATGATCTTTGTATAGAATTTATTATATTTCATCTGTTAAAAACATACGTTCAAAATTAATTGAAATAAAATAATAAGTTTTAATCATAATATACTATTGCATTGTTCGAAATATTGTCCAAATTATTAAAATAATTTATCACTTATGTTTGTGAAGAATTTTTTGATTATATGTACTGTAATGAAAACAATATCACATTATCATCTTTTTTAATTTATTATAAATAATTGATTGAATTGATATTAATCTTACATTATATCGTATAAAGTATATTAGTCTACATACACATTATTAATATTAGTAATAAAATTAACTCATTTTACATTTTTATCCCAAGATAATATTAAAGGAGCAGGCATGACAATGGTCCACGAATTTTGGGAAATAATTAGACATATTTTTGCAAGAAAAGACACAAGGATCTATACAATATTGATGTATATCTCTCTCATGTGTGATTATACATAATGGTGAAATATTGATATCAATCAAGAATTAAATCAATACAACAAAATCATCTTTTACAGAAGAGCTTGCTTATATCTATCTGTCTTTATTTTTTAATTTTTGCTTGCTAAACTATGTTTTCAATATATACTAATTATATAGAAAAAATTTTTGTGCTTTTATATTATTATTCTTGTTGTCATATAATAAATATTAAATTAAGTAGTGGAATTTAAAATAACATGCAAAAAAATTTAACAAATTTTATTTGTTTTTAGTTAAGTTTAATATTAAAACTAAGTAAGATTTTTGTGAAAATATTTATCTAAAATTGTTTTTTTATTAACACAATCTACATTTACTAATATATTTAAAAAGAATCTGAAGATTATATATGTAACTTTTACATTTTTAAATTTTGTAACGTAAATTTTATTTGTATAAAGCAATGAAAAATTACTATTAATTGAGGAATTAAAAGTAACATTTTAATATAATGTAGAGAAAACTGGTCTTTGCATGTATTTGAAAATCTTGAGACTTTAGTGGATCTTTATTAAGTTTTTAAGAATTGTTTTATTATAATATTCTTATATAGTATTCTGTATAAAATGTTTATGAGGAAGTTTTTATAATATAAACAAATTTCTCTGTGCAAAATTGAACAATTTTATATTATATTATAAAATTTTACATTATAGCATAAAATTGCTGAAATATATTAATTTATGTAGGTGTAATTGTGTATGTGTGTTTTATAAATTTCTGAAAATATCTGATAGATATATACTGAATAAAATGTGTGGATAAAATGTTGGGAGCTTGTTATTCTATATGTCTATTCTCTCTATTTATTTGATTTAATAAGTGTTGTCTATACATTGCTTTTTCTAAAATGCATGTGTTGCAGTTTATATTTATAGTTATCTTTATGTATAGATACAATGTATGTAATATTAATAACTCTAAATTTGTTTTAGCTTATACTTCATCGTCAATAGAAAAAGTGAAGAAAACAAAAAATAATCTCATAAACAAACAAATTATTAATATAAAAAGTATGGAAAAGATACGACCACTGAAGATACGGTTAATTCGTGATAATCGATTAACGTGTGACAGGTAATATTTATTGACATTTTATAATTATTCATTTTGTTTTGTTTCCTCTAATTACATATACTTCCGTTAACTTATTTTAACTTATCTCTTGTCACTACCTTATTCAACATTGTTTTCTTCATTCACTTGCTCTTAAGCTAGCTTTACCGTTCGTCACGTATTCGCTTTCTTATTCCTAATCCTATATATTCCTTATATACTTTAACTTATATACTCTTAATTTCTTAATTTAGCCTTATCTTAACTAATATTTACTATATTAGTTGAATTTTAATAAAACAATGAATTAAATTTTTTACATTTCAATGAAATGTTCATTGAATAAACATCTGCAATTATGTGACTAAAGTAACTTTTCTGTATTATTATCTGTAATGTTCATTTATTTTTACTGATTATAAAATATTGTAGCAAATATTATAGCAAATGCTATATGATTTGTAATTATTCGTATATATGTATAAAATATCAAGTTCATGATAAAATAGTAACGGAATTTACTTTTTGTTTGTTGAAATTTTCAGTTTTAAATATAATATGCATTTTTAAATCATATTTTATAGTAGCGCAATTGTTGCATTTGAATTACATTGAAAAACTAATTTTATAATTTTTGTCGACAGCTATAATTCACTTTCTTCGGTCGAATCATTCAATGTTAAGACTGATAATGTATGTGATGAAACTATATCAAAGAACACGGAAAATACACAATACGATAATGAATATTTTATGGAAAAAGATATTCACACTATTGATATTCATACTAATGGTATGTACTAAGAAAACTTTTTTTTTATCTCGAGAGTAGATTATCAGTTTCATATCTAATATTTTATTAAAAACGTTTTATTAAATGTGTATATTATTAAAAGCTCAGTATTGGAAAATGAAATTATTAAATGTGTAAAAGTTTTTATAAGACTTTTTTATAAGACTTTTTTATATATAATTGTAAAAAATCGAATCTAATTTAATCTTTTATTTTAAAAAAGAAACAGAATTTATGTATTAAGTATTTTTAGATAATTTTGCAGATATTAGTGAAAGAACAGATAATGATGAAATCGAATACAGTTTTGACAAACAGAATAATGAGCTATCAAAAGAACACTGCAATTATTATCAAAATTATGACAGTAAGTTTTTCATTATATTATTTTCACTTTTTAAATCACGTTATATAATAATTTTGAATAGCATTAATCTGTATAATCTTTAATAAGTTTTGCAAACGATATTGACAAAAATCGTACTTTTATATTTCTAAAAACATGTATATATATAATACATAATATATAATATAATACATAATATATTATATTAATATATTATAATATATTATAATTATAATATATTATAATATATTATAATTAATATATTATATTAATAGAGTAGTAATTTACAGGAAAATTATGATAGTAAAGTTAGTATCAATATTACTCTATTTCATTCATTTTTTGTATAATTTTAATATAGATTCTGTTTTGCTAGGCTTGGAATATTTAGATTCTACGAAATATAAAGAAAATTCGGATTCAGAATATTGTCCTTCTGAACATAGTTCTATCTTGGAAGATTCAGATGCTAGCAAAGATAAATTTCCTGAAATCAATGAAAAGAAATTATCAAGTGGATCAATGAAAGTTTCAAATAATATTTCGGGCTTTGAAGTATCACAGATTAATGAGAGCAACATATTATGTCCTGATGACACTAATCTTAATATCGATCCATCTGAAGGACCCAAAGGTGGTAATAAAAAAAACTGCTGTTTCTATTGCCACAAAATGCAATCGAAAATTGCTCGACATTTGGCTACAGTTCACCGCAATGAATCTGAGGTTAAGAAGTTTCTTGATCTTCATCCGAATAATTTGGAAAGAAAAAAAATAATTGAGACAATAAGAAGAAATGGCAATTTTGTTTATAATACTAATAATAATGTAAATGACGGAAAACTTATTGTGGTCAGGCGCCCTCAAAAAAATAAGCAAAAAGACGCAAAAGATTATACAGCTTGTGCAAAATGCAAGGGCTTTTTTGTGAAAAGTAGCATTAGACGCCATTTTCAACAATGCGCAGGCTATAGTAGTAAACAAACTAGGTCTGTGTTAGTTATGGGCAGAGCGATTATTGGACGTATTAATCCTATTGCAGAAGAAACACTGCGAAAAGTAGTTTTTCCTGCACTTAGAGAAGATGAAATAACACGTATGATTCGATATGATGAATTGATTATTATGTTTGGTAATAGATTATGTCGTAAATATCGCAAACAATATCAGTATAAGTTAATACGCTCACATCTTAGATATCTCGGTCGTTTTTTAAAAGCGATGAGAGACCTAAATGTTCAAGTTACAGATATGCAATCAATTTATCATCCTACATTTTACGAAGATTGCATTAGAGCAGTTAACAGAATGTCTGCATTTGATGATAACACAAATACTTATAAAGTGACAACGACACCGCAACTGATGGGAACTTTACTTAAAAAAGTAGGAAATCTTTTGATTACTCAAAGTATAAAGAAGAAAGATTATGAAACAAAGAAAGACACTGAGGAATTCCTTGCTCTTCTCATAGATGATTTCCCAACGAGTGTTAATAAAGCCGCTTTAGAAGCCCAAGAAGAAAATAGAAGATGTAAAAAGACGGAACTTCCTTTAATGGATGATATTATAAAGCTTCGTAATTATCTTGATGAAAAACGTAAAGCCTTGTGTGTAATGTTAAAAGAAACATTTTGTTATAATAATTGGTTAGAATTAGCAAAAGTAACTCTTACGTCTGTACAATTATTTAATCGTCGTAGAGCGGGCGAAATAGAACACCTTCTCATCAAAGATTTTGAGAATTATGTACAAATTTCAGAGAACACAGACGAAGACTTATTCCGATCTCTATCAGGTGCAGCACAAGAAATTGCAAGAAAATATGTAAGATTTACTATACGCGGAAAATTAATGCGTACTGTTCCTGTATTACTATCAGCTGAATTATTAAAATGTATTGAATTGATTTTAAAATATCGAAGCAAAGCTCATGTATCTGCTGCAAATCCGTATTTATTTGGAATTCCGGGATACAATAAAAGTTGTTTCAAATATTTAAATGCTTGTGAATTGATGCGACAATTTTCCACAGCATGTGGTGCAAAACGACCATGGACTCTACGTGGAACGGGTCTCAGGAAACATGTTGCTACGATAAGTGTAGCATTAGATTTATCAGAAAATGATGTCTCTGATCTAGCAAAACATATGGGTCATGCCATAGCAATACATAAAGAAATCTATAGGCAACCCGTTGTAAGTAGAGATATTTTACGAATGTCGCAAGTATTAGAAAAAGCACAAGGTATCAATAGCGACAAAAGTGATGAAACAGATAGTAACTATGAAAATGGAAACATTTCAGTAGAGAATGATATAAGTTTATCTTATAAAACTGAAATGGAATCATATAGTACCCTCAATGATAGTAACAAATCAATACAAGATAGTAGCAAGTTAATAAAAAATATTAATAGAAGTGCGAAGAAACGGAATAGTACGTAAATATTTCATATATACATATATATATTATAGAATATAATCAAAATTAAATACTCATACATTTTGCCACATCTAAATATAATTTATAAAATTGTACATATATACATCAAATTTGAAAAAAATATGTATAGTAATATTACACTAATGTAATTACTAATATTTTTTACAGCTCCACCATATGGTCGTACCAAACGTGTTCGATGGACAAATGAAGAAAAACAAATCATCATGGAACACTTTGGCGATTACATAAAAGATATTAAATTACCGTCTATAAAAGCAATCCAAGAGGTTATTGCAAAAAATCCTTGTTTACAAAATCCATCTGCATCAGTTGTAAAGACATGGATAAATAACCAACAAAAAAAGCAATAAGATATTACAACATAAAGCAATAGATTTTTCTATACTTTTTAACGAAAAAACTTATATATAATCCTTGAAAATGTTAATATGCTAGCTTATTGCTATTTATGATGTTAATCATTCGCTTTTTGATTTTGATTTTATTTTTTTTTTTACAACGCAATACTTTCGCAATTTTATTTAAAGATATTTTCACATTTTTATTTTGTTCTATGTGCGTTGTACATCTTGAT
This sequence comes from Camponotus floridanus, assembly GCF_003227725.1. NCBI lineage: Eukaryota > Metazoa > Arthropoda > Insecta > Hymenoptera > Formicidae > Camponotus > Camponotus floridanus. The sequence continues at coordinate 6,902 of NW_020229477.1, read as the reverse complement.
TTAAAGTTAAAGATTTATAAACAGTTACTTTGTAAGTTTATTAATAGTTTTATAAAAATGTATAAGTTTAATAATAGTGTTATTTATAAGTTTTGTAAAAGTTGGTTTATATGTATAACAATAGAAGCAATGAAATATTTAAAGCGATATAATATTTTACAAGAATAAATATATAATATTTTACAAAATATAATATTTTACAAGAATAAATATATAAATACATATATATATATATGAAAATTTTTTTATAGGTATAAAAGTATATCTTTATATAATAGATTTCTAATATAAATATACGTTTTTATAGAAATATTTTGTCATGTATATTTAACTTATCCATTTATCCATTTAGTTTTGTATTAAAGTTACATAGATGCAATTTAGGTTAGCATATAGAATCAAATAAATCAGATTTAGTGACATGTTGAATATCTCTTTTTCAGTTAAATAAATTTAAATTAATTATAAGCTGAATGCTATTGTCATTACATTTCCAGTATTCTTGCTGCAGCAAAGCTATGTCATGGTCGTTTATGTTATATAAGATCTGCAAAATATTAAAATATAAGAAGAGAAAAATAAAATTATGTAAAAATGAAATTATGTTATATGTGCTTGTAGTAATCTGAAAAAAAAAGTTAAAAATTATATTTGAAATTTTTATCATATAATACATATGTGTGAAAATAACATAAGTATGAAAAGGAAATAGAATGTAAGTTTTTTAGTCCAATTATATATCTTACATAACATATAATGTATTTTAACTTGTGGATGTCATGCTATTACACTCTTAATATATTTAATACTTACCCAGATAGCAAAATGACGTTAAATGACATCTTATAATATAATTATAATAACGTCATAGCACGTCATTAAGATGTCTAAGGCCGGTATTCATAAACTGACATTACTAAAGCCCAGTTCCACAACTTACTTTAATCTAACAATAAGTTTAACTTGCTAAAGACGGATTTACATTGTGTCTGATACGGCGTCCGATAGGACAGAATGTATTTAAACGCCATGTAAATCCTTCTTTAACGAGTTAGCCCGGATCTACAATAGGTAATATAAGCACTAAGTCTTAAGAAATTGATCAATTTTTTAAGGCTTAGGGCTTAAATTACCTATTGTAGATCCGGGCTTAAACTTCGGTTAAAGTAAGTTGTGGAATTAGGCCTAAAGGTGTATTCAAACTAAGTTTAAGCGTAAGGTCGGGTTTACAATAGGTGATTTAAGTCTTAAGCCTTAAAAAATTGACCAATCACAGTCAAGTATGAAGAAAATACTTGACTGCGATTGGTCAATTAAGTATGAAGAAAATACTTGACTGCGATTGGCCAATTAAGGCTTAAATTACTTATTGTAGACCCGGGCTAATAGATGTAATAAGCCTTAGATAATTTTTTTTATACATATATGTATTTTTGTGCTTATCCATGTGTGCCTAAAAGATCGTATACAAGGTGTCCCACTTTCACCCAAAATAACTTTTTTTATTTTTGATTGTAGAAAAAAATGTTTCAGACAAAAGTTGTATTGTTTCGAGGGAGATATAAGATAGTGCCATTAGTTTGACCTCGAATAGTTGCTTGAAAGTTACGTAAAAATCATCTTCAATTTCTCAAACGGAACTATCTACTTTTCATTATATATTCTTTTAACTTACATTGAGAGCTTTCCAAAACCCTATAATTAAATTATTTTTTATTTGGTACTTTTCGAGTTATAAGGCTTGAAATAATTTCTCAAATTTACATAAACTGTAAAATATCTTGTAAACTATTCACCGTTTGATCATCTTATCTCAATACTTTTAAGCACAAAATAATGAGAGAAATCCATTGGTATAAAAAAAATACATAGTTATCTTTAAGAAAATATATGTAACTGTTAATTGCAAATTAAACATTTTTTTCAAGTCTTATAACTCAAAAAGTACTGAATAAAAAATAATTTAATTATAGTGTTTTGGAAAGCTCTTGAGACAAGCTGCAAGAATATGCAATAAAAAATAGGAAGTTTCATTTAAAAAATTAAAGGTGACCTTTACGTGACCTTCAAACAATTTTTCAAGATCAACTAATGACACCATCTTATGTCCCCTTTAAAACGATACAACTTTTGTCTGAAACATTTTTTTCTACAATCAGAAACAAAAAAGTTTTTTGGGGTGGGACATTAAAATGAGACACCCCGTATACAATGTATGGCAATTGGAATTATAATTGACAGTTATAGATTAACCAATCAGTCGGCAAGTTGCATTGCTTTGGTCAATCCGCAACTGTAATACCACAACCGCAATTAGGATTATTTAAAAGAATTAATCTATTTGAAAAAATTAAGTTGACCTTTAAATAATTTTGAAAAACGTCATCCAAGATCAAATTGACTAAATAAACTTTATTTTAAAGCCTACAACTTTTGTCTGAAATATTTTCGTAAAACATATTTTTCAAAATTTGCTGTTTAACACTTTATATGCATCCATATTTGCGTTTGTATACATCTATTCCTAAAAGTTTAATATTTATATATTTTAGGCATGCGATGGATATTTCCGAGACTGTCCTTGATAAGTTATATATGTATATTCCTGAAAGTCTATATGTACTATATGTAAATATGTATAGACTTTTAGGAATATATATAACTTATCCAAGACTGTCCTCAAAGTAGACAATACATACAAAATCGTTTTTCCAGGACAGTCCTGGAAATAGCCATTGCATGTCTAAAATATCCAGGACAGGTCTGGAAAATATCAAAAGTCCTGGAAATACATGATATATACCAGAAAATGTCCTGGAAAAGCTCAATCCAGCTATATATATATATATATATATATATATATATATATATATATATATATACGTATAAGAGTGCTCATATGTGAATGTTCGTGCATTTTACAATTGTGTATATACACTTTATATTCATAGTAGCTATAGATGTCCATCCTTAATATTATTATTTTATTAATTCAGGTGATACTTTTGCCAGGGGGGTACCCGGTGAGTAGGAACACGAATATAGGGTGTCCATTTATTTTCGTCATATGAAGACTTACTAGTAAGTAATATTCTGACATAATTATACTTAATAAGGTTTGGTATTATGAAATTTTGTCATTAAAGTACTTGAAAAAGGGGGATTATTATAGTTGAAAACTTTTTATATGAAGTGTTAATATTTTATAAGGCTTGGTACATGCATTCATATATAGAAGAGTGTGATCGTAAATGTTCATGGTTGATTTTTGATGGTGTTTATTGGCCTTATTCTGATTTTTTAATTAATTTAATCTAAATTTTATATCATTTTTGTTCATTCATGCTAGTTGGTTTTTCTTTCTTTTCATTGGCTCATGTGTATATGCCTTAAGCATATATATGCTATCCATTTTGTTATACTTAATGCTTTGCAAATTTTTATAAAATATTGACAGCCTCGTGTTAGAAATTATTATTCTTATGACCAAATATTATTTTACATTAATTTTTCAGGCATCCAGGAGGGGGGTCATGTGACTTCGCCATATAAGGTATTCTTATTTGATTTTCAGGTAAGATCACTTTAAATTATTATTTGTGTTATGGGTCGCTAGTATTTGGTTAAATTTCGTTATTAGCTTATTATAAGTGAATATTTTATTTGTTAAGGTTTTATTATTCATTTATTATTGGTTATAAGAGTGGATGCATATATATATATACACATATATATATATATATATATATATATATATATATATATATATTCATATGTATAATTGTTAGAATTATTTTGTAGAATTTGAAGCTAGATTTTACTACCAAAATTTTGTTTCTGAAATTTTTTAATCATTAATATTTTTATTAATTTATGGTCTAAGAACATATATTCATTTTTATTTGTTTTTAGGTGTCAACAGGTTTAGCAAGAAAACAAGCAGTGCTGAATTAAAATGTTGATAGTCAAGGATATATTATTATTTCTAAGGGTAAGTTTTATCAAAATTTATGCGAATTCATTATTGTTATTATTATTGTTATTAGTATTATTATTATTATTTATATTTAAATTATTTCAATTTTAATCATAGTGAACTATTAGTACTATTTAATTTATTAGTTTTATTAATTGTTAAGTTTTGATTATTATCTTACGTTTTTATTTATAATTTTGTCTTTACAGGTTTCATAGGATATTTATTAAATGTTCATTGTTAGTTGGGAATTAATATATATATATCTTGTAATTATTCAATGGCACTTAAATTATATTATTATAAAATATTTTAACATTTATTATTCTTGTATTTGTTATGTTATCCTTGTGACGATATTAAGTCGGATACTAGTAATTTTGATTTTAATGATATTATTTAGAGGGAGAGTTCGTTTGATATTTATACGATTTTGTTTTGTATTTCGATTATTAGTATCGCGATATTATTTAGTGCATAGCTGTTATTTATTTGGTGTTATGATTTATAGGTTATACTGGGAGCAGTATATCGATGGTCAATGGAAAATAAAATATTATCGTCGTGAGGGGTTACATCTATATACCCAATATGTTGGAATTATTATCCCAGAGATGTATACGAGAGCATTTTCACCCAAATTTGGACGTCATTTTTTTGATGAATTAGTCGACTAGTGTGGTGATCTACTTGGTCATGGTATCATGATTATATTATTTTTATAATTCTATTGTAAAAGATCTCGAAGTTACAACACTTTTGTTTGGTAAATTTGATTGTTAGCACCATATTTATACTTCTAGTGAGTAGGGACTGTTATTTTAGAACTATATACGGGAGCATATTAGGACGTGTACTTATTTTGATTAATTAATCGATTAGTACGTTGATCTACTTGGTAATGGGATCACAATTATGCCCTTAGTATATCTCTATTGTAAAAGATATCGAAGTTACAAACATTTTAAATTTTTGTTCATGGGGTTGCCGTCAAAATTTTACTGCTAGAATAATCACCGGGGAAGCTACTAGAAGGTCGTCAGATTTTTATCGTTAATCTTTATTCGTTTAATGAATTATCCTAACAAAGTCTACGCTAAGTATTGGCTTTATTTTGTATTAATTGTTTTATTTCTTTTACAGGTTACCGAATGGGAGCGTACATATATTTATATACGGGGAAGAAGAGGGTTGATGAATCAACATTTCTACGTCGAAAATTACAGGGGTTATTTCAACGCATAATTTTATAAATATATATATATATAAACATATATATATATATATGTTTTTAGTTAAGACATCGGTGTTGTAAGGATTTTTGATTATATAAGTATTTTTAATGGTACTGCTATAAGACGTACCTATTAATATTATGTTATTATATTTTTTAACACGTTTGAAATATTTAATTATTATATTTTTAATTATTTAAAGGCGATTGTGTTGCTCTTTGTGATTATATAATATGTTTTGCCTGTCACGTCCTATGCATATTAATTATTTAATCAATTCTGTCAAGTAATTTATCAAGTTTGTCGCTAAAATTTAATTATTAAATTTTATCGTTAATATTTGATTCTTCCAATTATATTTTATTATTGATGTTTCATTAAAATTTTGAGATTCGTTAACTAATTAATTTTCTTTTTCAGGTGCAGGACTATCGCGGCTTTACCTTTGAATGATATTTGGATTTGTCGATGTCGAGGTGGATGATTATTAAAAATCGCTCACATCGCGGGATTTTATATAGATCTTGATTGTTAGTATTAATTTCCTTTTAGAGGTAGTTAAGGAATACAAGGTTTAAAATTATATTATTAACTAACAGGAATGTGTATACGTATATGTATCGAGATTTTAATATTGGTTTGTATGTCTTAAGATATTAATTTTATAAACGGCATACAATAAGATTTTATAAACGTCGATACTTTTGCTTTATATAAATGAAATATTGAATTATCATTAATCATATAATAATTTTAAATTTTGATTAATGCATTAAGATTTCGATTGTTCATATATCAAAATGATTTTATCTAATTTATTACAATTTGCTTAGGAATACTGTTGCTGAAAATATCTTTTATTAATTCTCATTGGTCAAAGCATTGATTTCTCAAGGGATTATTATTTTGTCTTAGTTTATTCGCGATATCCGTGTAGGACAAAAATCGTCGTGTTTAATATATGTACATGTATGTGTATTAATTATATTTTTATTATATATTTTCCTACACGTTATTAGAGAATATATATATATATATATATATATATATATATATATATATATATACTCGTTGGGGAAAGGGGAGCTTATAAATCATTTCCTATTTATGGTTTGATAATCATAAAGAAATTACATAAGTAAGCGTAAATATTTCCCTTTGTTTTATTATTTTACATATTTATAATGTTAACTTATTATTTCTTTTGTTAATTCTTATGCGTTAATTTTCATTGATATTATAAGGGATTCTTTTATATATATTAGTTATACGAATTTAATTTTCTATAACATGGCGATGACTATTATTGTTAGTAATTTGCTTTACGCGTATTTATTTATAATTGGGTTATGTAATATATGCATGTGTTCGATTTACATATTATTAAAATTTATATCCTTGGTTATTGGTTGGACATTTGTCATGAAATAATTTAGTATTAGTGTGCAGCGTTAAATTGTGAATTTTTATATTTTGATTATATTATCTTGGAGGGTCATTATCCTCTTCAATTATTTTATAAGAAATTGTATATAGACCTTTTTTAATTACGATTGTTCTTTTTCAGGTTTCTAGTGGTGAAGATCTACATTTAAGAGAGTGTTTACGTGGGAGAGAGAGAGAGATGTTCAAGCCCATGATTTATGCTACAAGATTCCAACGATATATATAAGCATAGACGTTCTTATTAA